>NW_025335440.1:28866367-28964065 GCF_004798865.1 Varanus komodoensis
CACCTTCTTTTCCATAGTGACATTGGTGTTTGTGCTTGATATTGACTCTTCTCTGACTAGTGACAGACTCCAGCTACTGGCAGCAAACTCAGGATCCATGACTCCACCATTAGGGCAGCTGAAGGGGTGGTAGTTGTGAGAGGTGCAGATGAGCTGTTTCCTCCTTTTCCCCCTTGCTGTTTTGTCTTTGCAACTCCTGCCACACCTGAAATTCTGAGACATCTCTGGTACTAAGCAGGGGGAAGCAGCCATGTGGGAGGGGAGATCAGTTAAGAGGATCAGTTAAGCACCTCTTCCTACTTGCCACTTCTTCACTGCAGATGCTATCCCCTGCCACGGTTTTGCTTGTTCAGAATAACGAATGATTGGGAATTGGGTGTTTGCAGCTGAGCATGTCTTAAGCCCAGATCTACTTCCCTTTCCTGATCTGCAAGAAGCACCTGGATATATGTTCATATAAATTGTAACACAACCAGTATGTTGATAGGTTGTCAACGTAACTCCCAAGTCCTAGTCCAGCATTCTAACCACTGTGCCATACTGGCTCTAGTGTTGTCCAAACCTAAGATAGTTTTGGCTTAAGTCTGGCTTATCAGCACTCTGACAAGTTGTAGGGTTTGCTGCATCATGGCTTACCATATCATTCGAACCCAGATGACATGATCCACTGGGCAGCACAGGGCCAAAAGGTGAGTCGCTTAACAAGAACAGCAACACCCATGCCATTCCTGCCAAGTGGCTGTGGGTGATCACCAGTGACAGTTGCCCAGAAAATGCTCAGGTAGAACTTGAGGTAGCTGTCATTCTCCACCTTGTGCATGACTGCAAGAAGCCTTGTTTGGGGCCTGGTGAGGCAGTACATGACATTGACTCTGGTGTCTACCGTGTGCTACCTGCAGAAGCTTCACTTGGGGATTGGGGGAGGGAATGGAGTGGACACCAGTAGCATCAGTGTCACCTTTCCAAGCCCCAAGTAGTACCTGGTACATTTTCCTTACCGTCCTATTTAGCAGGCTGTACAGCTCAGTGCAGGCTCATCCCCTCCTGGTTGGCAACTGCTGGACCAGGTGAATGTTCTGCTTGGCTCCATCACGTGGGGGCCAAATAGAACACAGCTTGAATCTTGGCCAAGACATGTTGCTCATGAGCAGCTTGTGTGGCACAATTGGACAGCAATCCCTTCCAGGATTGGCAGCAGCCCCTTAAGCAAACTCAGCAGTCATGGAATAAGATGGGAAGTTCTCTTAAGGAACAGTAATTGTTAAACAACTGAAATCAAAGAGTAGGAATTAATGTAAATTTCCTGGATACTGGTCCTGATGGCTATTTGCCATGTCTACTATAGGAAGCATTATGCCAGGGGTCTCAAACTTCAATTGCCGGGACGGGCGGGGCATGGGGGAGGGGCCCTGCGGCCTTCAAAGCGCTGGCGGCACCCGGGCTGGCCTCTGGATGAGCGGCCCACCACCACTGCGGTGGTGGAATACTTGATGCGGCCCAGCCTCACCCAGACTCTACTTCCAGCGGCCCCCAGGTAAGTTGAGTTTGAGACCTCTGCATTATGCCTTTGAACACCTGTTGTTGGAAAGGTGCTGCTTTGGGGTTTCTCGTGGGCAGCTGATTGGCCACTGTGTGAACAAGATGCTGGACTAGATGGACCATTGATCAGATCCAGGATGGCTCTTCTGAAGTTTTTTGAAGAGGTTCCTCAACTAAACCAGCATGTAAATACCCAATGTGTTTGCTCTGATATACAAAGAAGAAAATTTCTTACAGATTTACACCTCTCAACACCATATACTGGAATTTAACAATGTTCTAAATATTGCAATCAGTGTGTATGAGAAACCTGATGATGGCAAAATCTTGTTTGTGTGGACAGTTTGTACCCCACCATCAGAGTTACTGCATTAAAATTTGCACAAATTTGGAAAGAGTTAATTCCAACACTGATGCAGGGGAATTCTGCTCTCTTCCAACAGCAGAAATCAGACTTTTCCTATAAAGGATGAGATGGTAACAGTTCCTTTAGAATTTCTGATTTCAGCACTTGTTAGTCACTCTGTTTTGTTTTTTTTTAATGCAATATCTCGTTTCTCTCACTGTCATAACTCATTTAAAATAAATGTACCTTAATGGGAACTGCTGGAAATGGCTGGTGTGTCATAACTCAAAATTGGTCAAACCACTTGCCCATGCAACAAAACTGGTAAAAAAAAAACAGTGGCTAGGAGTGCTTCCTGCTCCTTGGATCTTTCAAGAACCACAAATTTAATTTTTTCCCATCCAGACCTTGGTGGTTTTAAAGGGAAAACTACTCCCATATAAGTAACAAACAGGATGCCTGAGATGGGTGGGAGAATATGTTTCTTTATAACATATTTCCATATATGGAATATATTTCCATATGTATGGAAATAGTATGTGACATTTAATATTCACGTTGATCTTTTCCAATACAAACTAGCATATCCTGTGATCACTATATACACGTGATCTATATGATCCATGACTGCCACTTCAACAGTGGAGCTTCAGTCATGAATGTTGGATGAAGGCACTGGACAGTGATTACATGCAGAATAACATCATACACCTTTCAGAATGCAGAATAACATCATACACCTTTCACATAATTAGTAGAGGGACCAGACGCCAGACCCTCAAGGCCGGTGCATGCATATGGTGAGTACCTATAATTAAGAGTGTAAAAAATTACACAAATTTGGAAGCCATAGATAAAGCAGTAGATGAACTTTTTGTGACACCTCCACATTCCTGTGCAACTGTCAGATTGGGAAGTGTATCCAGCATGTGTTTGGTATTATTTATCTCTTGGATTCTAACCCACCCCATTAGCCACAAGGGAACCTGGATGGGTTACAACAATAAAACCATAAATACAATTTAAAAACATAAATAATCAATTACAATAAAACATTAAAACAATACAATTATATCCCTGAATTGTACTAGTAACATGGGTTAGTATTTAGAGGTCCTGGCTGAAGAAGGCCCACTTACAACCCATGAAAATAGTACATGCTGGAGACAATAAATAATATTATCTTGTCAGGACAAGGGAGAAGCCACTCTGGATATCATGGAGGGTGGCAGCCACATGCCTATTAGCGCACCTAGTTCCAGGCACAGCTGGCCTTCCATAGAAGCAAAGTCAGCAGAGCTGGCTAGTTCCTGTAGTGAAGTATGCACCATATAGTAAGATAGCCAGTAAAATATAAGCAAACCAGAGTTATGGTACGATCCCATGCAAGCCCTGCTCCAGGAACCCTCTCTAAGAGAGGTAAAAAGGTCATCAACTCACAGTAGGGCCTTCTCTGCTGCAGCGCCCAGACTCTGGAATGTACTTCCCAGAGAGGTATGCCTGGTGCCAAGTTTATACACTTTTTGATGCCAGGCCAAAACCTTTTTATTTAAGCAGTATTTTAAAATTTAACAGCTTTTAACCTTCAGTCGCTCCGTTTGTTTTGTGATTTATTGTTCTGTTCTATTATTTATTTAAATTGTTGTTTTAATTGTTTTTTAAAATACTGTAAGCTGTCCTGAGATCTTGTATAATAGGACAGCATACAAAAGCTTTTACTAAATAAATGAATAAATGGTTACCCAGAAGTTCCCCTTTTAGTGTTGCTACTCAGAGGAAAGTATACAGTGGAACCTTGGCTCACAAACTCCTCAGTTCACAACAAAATCAGGTCGCGAACAGAAATTTCAGAAAACTTTTGCCTCAGGTTGCAAACTCTGCATTGGGTGACGCAGTCGTGTGTAGGGGAGGGGAGGTGGCCGCAATCATGCTCAGGGGTGATGGGAAGATAGCCACAATCATGGTCGCACTCATGCAGGGAAGACGGGTGTGATTGTGGTCATGCTTGGGGTGGGGAGGAGATGGTTGCAATCACAGTTGCACTCATGCAGGGAAGATGGGTGTGATCATGGTCGTGCTGGGCGGGGGGCGGGGGGAGATGGCCGTGATCGCAGTTGTGCTCGTGCAGGGAAGACAGGCGCAATTGTGGTTGTGCTCAGGGAGAGGGGAGATGGCTGTGATCTTTGTTGTTCTTTGTCACTTTGCTTCAAATTTTTGTGATTAAAAAAATGGTTACAGAATGGATTAACCTTATTTACATTGAACCTTATGGGGAAATTTGACTTGGGTCACGACCAATTTGGGTTGCAACCAGAGTCGTCGAACGGATTAAGTTCGTGAGCCGAGGTGTGCCACTGTATACAGAATCTTAGTCTAATGCAGGGGAGAAAACTTCTGGGGCCCCAGCCAGAGGTCACATACCAGCCCTAACTCCAAAATTGCTACTACTATCAACTTTTCTGCACTGGCAAAAAACCTGGTAATTTTGCAAGGAAGCAATAATGTCTGGAAAGTCTGACTTTTGTCTGTAAGTCAAAACTAATCCTTTTTGCAAAGCATTAAGAAATAATAATAGTATGTGCCCAGAAACTTACGCATTAGCTGGAATCAGTTGTACAGTCCACCATTGTAAAGGAAATCCAGTTTTGATGTCCTGTTAAAAGTTATTTTCCTTATTAATATTTATTCAGGGATTTCTGCCCTTATTATACTTGCATGGTTGTTTGTTCTCACCATTTTAGAGCTTTACAGCATTAGGCAACAAATGAGTAATTCTGGTGGTTCCTTAAAGGTTTTGCTGAAGAGCTGTAGCTCTGAGAAAGGAAACTGAAACTAACTTGCAAGAATTGTTCGGCTCTTCTGTATGCTTTTCCAAGTAATAAATTACTCTTTCAAAATTGTTGATTTTTCTCAAATTAAAATTACCTCCTCAGTAGTGCAAAGCAGACAAAAACAAGACAGTAGGAAAATTCCTAACTATAGCTGTTTAGATTACTTTTACTATTTACTTAATTCTATTTTTAAATTCAAATGTGTTCAGTTGCTTTTCTTAGTATCAATGTAGTATTCAGACAATTGTCAGTTGCCACAATTTCAAGTTTTACAGAAAAGGAGTATATCAACACTTCTGTGTCCTTGCTTCAGTTAAAGAAAGTGCAGGATTAGTTCATAGTTACCTTCACCTCATAATATACCATAATTCTATTAAGTTACTTATACAAACACAGAATTGTGCACTCTTACAGTATGAATGATAGAGCCATATAAATATCATTTTTACAGTTTTAAAGGAAATAGCACTGTTCATCTCTTTCAGTTTGCTTACCGAGTTTGTATGCAGACCCTTTCTTGAGGAGTGGGATATTTTTAGTCAGAAAAAATAAAGAATCCTTGTGTTTGCTTCTAGCTATCACAAAAGTCAAGTACTTTCTCACACTCATAATTTGTCATGTGACATGCAACAGGGTGGGGAGGCTTCTTTTCAAATTATACCATTTCCGTTTGTTCCAAGGTGATTAATTCATAGCATCTACTGAAAGCAAGAGGCAACTGTCTGGTTTTGTTTTGTTTGTGAATCATTGTACATCACCCAGAGAATTTCAGCTATTCAGTGGTATAGAAATAATATAAATAACAATAACTATACTGACTCATTTTTAAAGCTTTGGAGAACAGGCTTTTTGTTTGAACTTTTACATACCAAGTTATGTGTTTGCATGCAGTGGAAGCAACCTAATTCTAGAAATCCACATATAAGTATTACATGGCCAAAACTCATTCATCTTATAAGACAAGGATGCAAAATATCTGTCAGCTGGAAGAATAGAAATCTATTTCAGAGATGCTCCCAAATAAAGTAAATTTTCAAAGATGCCATATGGGTGAATACCTTGTTGTATTCTTTCCCTGTCAAGCACAAAAAATTATATAAAACATTATATACAATACAAAATCACAACAATGCAATTAAAAGTTTAAACACATGGAGATGATGTGAATCATTCTCATAAAACAAACCTCTAACTGGCTATAGGAGGAACTACATGATGATATTGCATCAAGGGGGCAATCTCCTATGCTTTGTTATTGATGCTGAAGGGACTTGCAAAATTGTAAGGAGTCTGATACAATGATACGTTGGCTCACAAACTTAATCCATTCCAGGACTCTGATCATGACCCAAATTGGTCATGAGCCAAGTCAAATTTCCCCATAAGGGTCAATGTAAATAAGATTAATCCGTTCTGCAACTATTTTTTTACTCACAAAAATTTGAAGCAAAGTGACAAAGAACAACAAAGATCGTGGCCATCTCCCTCTCAGCAATCGTGCGTGGGGGGGGAGACAGGCGTGATTGTGATCGCGCTAGGAGGGAGATGGGAATGATCGCGGGCACGTGGGGGGGAGGTGGGCACGGGGGCGGGCACACTGGGGGGGAGGTGGGCGCAATCTCAGCCATCTCCCCCCCCCCCGCATGACTGTGATCATGCCCCTGCAGGGAAGGTGGGTGCGCTCGCAATCGTCACCCAATGACGAATTCGCGACCTTTTATGAAATTTCTGTTCGCGACCCAATTTGGTCATGAACTGAGGCATTCATGAGCCGAGATACCACTGTATTTTATACCTGGATACATGTTGTCCCTTTTCATACAATAAATAAATGATTTTTGGATGAATTTGTGGGTGATAAGTAATAACTTTCCAATGGACATTTAACTAATCTGCTTATGAACTTTTTTGTGAATGCAGTAACTGTATTTTGGCAAAATAAGCCTGTTATTAAATGACATGGCAGGGCTGTAGAGTTGTAATTTGAATATGGGTTTTTAATCTCTCTTCCCATTAGTTAAGCCAACTTTCTCAAAATTTTCCTCCTTAGCAAAATTTTTCTCCTGTGATTTTTCAGTCCTTCAATAGGTTACCTAAAAATGAACAGAGATTAGGTTTTAGGTGGAAACACAGCTCAATAGAATAAATATACATGTGTAGGTATGTATAAATATGTCCTTGTTTAGTACTTGGAAGAGTACTGAAGCATCATCTAACAACAAAGCACCATAATACAGTGTAAACTGTTTGAATGTGTTTTACTAGTTCTCTTTGTTATTCAAAATCTCATTAAATTTATTACATAAATTATTACATAAATTCATTACATAACTTACTAAATTACTTAAATAATGAATTCATCACAGTATGTATCATGCATCAATATATACAATTGATTATCACTAGAAAATGTAATAAAAACTGTCCAGTTTCCAGCAAAATCCACTGACTGCCTTTTTTCATTCATACAAATATAATTAGTTCTGAGTAGTTTTTTCCTCATTAACATATTATCACACTTTGTTGAAGCAAGTTGGACTTTTAACTTGCTTCAATATTTATCTAATATAGTACTGGGCAAACATCAAGGGGTGTGGGACAGATGGTGTTCCATTCCTCAGATTCTTAGATCCACCCAAACCAAAATACATGTATTCATGCAGTTAATTATTGCTTATTTTTTTAAAAAGAAAATAGCTGACCTCTTCTTCTACCCCATAATCTAGATTAGGAACATGGTGGGGAATGGATTAAAATTTCTGCCCTCTTTACCATGGTCTCAATCTAGACTGGCAGCCCCTATGGTTGCTAGTTATTAGAAAATACAATTAATGATTCTGTATATAATGCCATGTCCATTTTATCCTGTACTGTCAGGGCTTGTCTTCCCATTGCCAGTAGTTGGTTTCTGAAAATGGCCAGCCAAATGCATTTGAGATGACGGGGATGATGGGCTGCATTCCCCCTGTTGTTTTCCCCTGTTGTTTTCTAGCTTGTATTCTAGGGACAGAAGGCAGTTGCTTTTGAATATAGGGATACAGTTTCATGACAGTTTCATGGCTGATAGAAAGGGCTTCCAAGGTGGTGACGGTGGTGTTCAACCAGAAGTTTTGGATGGGTAAAACCAAGGGAAGATAGAATAGGGAATGGCTAGAGGGGAGATTTGTAGCACTCCATTTTCATGGAGGTACTAGTCACTGCTGCATACACATTACATAGACATAGAAAAATATAAACATGCATAAAAGCGTATATGTTTACATTGCTGAAATATAGCATTCACAATGATTGGCTTATACATCAATTGCAAAGTAGTACTTAATGTTTTAGGTTCATTTTAGAAACAGTAACAATTTGCTAACAAGCATATATAATGCTAACATATAGCTATTTCTCCTTGTAAACTGTGCAGGTAAAACCTTAAGCCACATTCATCTCAATTAAAAACACAAATGAAATAGCACAGAATATACCTCTAGAAATGTGGGAAAGAAATGCAATCCTACCAGATTTCATATCAAAATCATGGGGCAACATCCAACATTCCACATTTTGTCTTTGCTCACCGGATTTCCAACATGAATGTGCCATTGTGTAATGAGCAGCTCTTTCTCAAAAATACATCCAGTTTAAACAAGGTCAATGCAAAAACTTTAGAAATGCAGGAATAAGGAAATGTTTCTGCTTGTTAAACTTGAAAAGGCTTTTTTGTCACAAGTGGCAGTGTGAGCTTTTCCCTTCCTAGCAGTTGTTGCTTCCCCTGTCGACTTTCAAAAACCTGTGTCTTCATTATGCTGTCATTTCCATTTCATGTGCCACTATGGTTGGGAGGAGGAGAAAGGGAAGTGAGATTTAGTCATAACCCCTAATCCAGAAGAGTATGCAAGTTTCGTTTCTGAACATTCATACCAAATTCTAGAAGGACAGTCATGCTGATTGCAATTTTTAGGGAAGGTTTATTGCTTAGTGCTAGAGCACTTGCTTTACACATAGAAAGCCCCAAATTCAAGCCTTGGAATATTTAGGAGGGCTGGAAGAACTCCTGCCTGAAACCCTGAAGAGCTACTCCCTGTCAGTACCAGCAATATTAAACTGAATTGACCCACGTCTCACTCAATTTAAGGCAATTTCTGCTTTTCCTGTGCATGTTGTAGCAATATTGACACTCTAGTAGAATGCCAAATGATAATTGACATGCAGAAATAAATGTTATTGAAATATTATTATACTGTATATTACCAGACCTCCTCTTCCTCCTCCATGGGCTTTCCAAGCTTTGTAACCATTTTGGTGCTTTTTTCCCTATTGAGGAAAGTCTGATATTTCCCTGAATGGCAGCAGGAATCCCTCATGTATTCACATAATTCTGTTGTACCACAGTACCACCCAACAGTTGTGTGATGGAACATACAGAAAGGCAGAGAAAGAAAAGCCATAGAAAAAACACTTACATAAATCATCCAGACTTAATCCCACAAAGAATCTGGAAGCAGAAGCCTCACAAAGTGGTGGATTAAAGTCTTTACATAAGGCTGAGCCTTACAAGAACAATGCCAGCCTTTTAGAAAAAAAATGCATAAAAGCTAGGAAACCTCTAAGCATTTTGTGGCTGGGGAACAGAGACTCTAGAAGGACAGGATTTGAGCCCTAAGCTTCTGCCTCTAAGCTTCTGCAAATGGTTTGCAGGGACTGGCGGTTGTTGTTCAGGGGTTTGGACAGGAATCTTTATCAGCTGCATCTGGAGGCCTTGAACCTTCAGCATTTTTCAGGCAAACCATGAGCTCTACCACTGGGCTTTCATTGCTCAGCATTGTTTATTCTGGTTGCTTCCAAGTATCTCAGCCAGGCTTTTCCAGAAAACCTGGGGACAGAAAGAGATCACCTTCTCACCCTGGATTGAAAGAGCTGGAGATTCTCACTATTTTATACTGTTTCCATAGCACACCCTTCAGTGGAAATCTTATGTATGAGTCATCTTTCCCCACATTTTCTGGAACTCAGGACAACATGGGTGTGCAGAAGCACTGAAATATTCTCATGCAGAGAGATTCTAACTACAGCTACAATCTTTAACCCATTTGCTAGTGAGTGTGTCTCATGGAACTTAGTAACATTTATCTCAGGATAAATGTGCATTAGACTGTGCTGAAACTCTTGTGGAATCTTAGCTGAAAGAAGGCTTATAGGATGGACAACTCTGCATGGCCCAGGACCACATATGGTTCTCTTGGGGTGCAAATCTAGACCTGCAGTGATCCCCACAGGGCTGCATCACTTCCACCCATCCAGCAACCTTGTAGTGGTTTCAGGTTTATTTCATGGTTTCTAAACAGTTGAAATGCCTTGCCCTAGCCTGAGTTGCTGGCAGTAACCTAAACCTCCTCCAGTATTTTGGCCCTGGTCTTTTTGCCCTTGGCTCCACCCCTTCAAAATTCAGCCCCACCCACCACTGCAAGGTAGTCCCTGAATGCTTTGTTGAAATGGAATTTGCCCACCCCATTTGATGAAGGGAACTCAGAGCTGGAGCATCCTAGTGTCCCATTCTCAGACTACACTTAGCAACAAGCAGCTCCTTCCTATGTTCATCCAAAATCTGTCCTTCTGTAATTTAAGCCTGTCCTTGGGGGCAACAGCAGAAATCTTTGCTGCCTTCTCGGCAACTGCACTTTAGACATTTGAAGAATGCTGTCACTAGTCTTCAAGTGGGCCTCTCTAAAGATTAGTTTGTGTAACTTACTTTTGATGTTCTTGAGGTTGTTCAGGAATGTCGAACAACTTCATAAACTGTATCATTAACATCTTGGCCATGCAGAACATCAGAGTCAGAAACAGACTGACTTGACACCTGAAAGTAGGAAAAAACCACTTTGCCCAAGCAAGATCAACACAACAAGTAGAGAGCCTGAGGTGGGGTGTTGGTTTAGAATGCCAGACTGAGGACATGAAGCTGGCAATCTTGGGAGTCATCATCTCCCAGCCCAGCCTATTTCACAGAGTTCTTGCGAAGATAACATGGGAGGGGCACATCTACCACCTTCTACTCACTGGAGTAAAGGGAAGATGGAAAGCTATAAAATAAATATTAGGTTTTTTTTTTTTTTAAGAAATGTGTTTACTTAAACTAGAAACTGCAAGTTTGTCTGCCATTGTAATGCAAGAGACCTAAATAGTACCTGTTACCTTCCCCTTAATATACTGAACAGATGCTTGTTCATGAATCCAGTTGCAGCCAAGAGATATTTTAAATAAATGAAAAATGAATAGTATCTTGTCTATCTCCTGCTCCCCCACCCAGCTTTGGTAGCAAGTTAAGTCCTAACTATGTTGCAGAAGCAACATGTTAACTTGCTAGCAAGACCATAAATTCATTAGATTTAAGTGGCTAAATCACTAAAAATAAAGATGTAACAATAAAATAAACAGACTGTCTGTCTTATGTTGTGTCTAGTCTGCCCCAGCTCTGTTTTGGTTTTTTGTAAGATGAATTTTGATCAGTACATTATTTTACAGCTTTCATTTATTTGATTATATTTTTATTCTGCTTTTCCTCCAGGGAGGTCAGTGCAGCATACATGATTCTCAATTCCATTTTATCCCAACACTGTAAAGTAGGTTAGGGTTAGAGAGAGGTCACTCTGTGCTTCTTGGTTGAGTGGGGATCTGAACCCAAATCTCTGCAGTCCTAGAATGCTCTAGTCAGTCACTGCAGCAGATGTTCAGCAGATCTACTTAAAAACAAAACAAAACACTGCAATTCCAAGTCCCACCAACTGGAAAAATAATGTCTCAAGAAAAGGGAGGACATGTTTTTAGAATTAAGGAACAAGAGTAATTCTGAGCACATGTTCAACCCAAGAATTTGTGTTTCGTACCTCAATTGGGCTCACAATCTTCAGACACAGAAATCTATTCCTAATTTTCTACCCAGTTTTCTTCCTCTCAATAGCCAAATTTAGAAGTGGGGGGAAGCCTTGCTGTTGTTAAACAATTTTGGCACTACACAATTCTGGTTATATATATTCTATTCTGGTCAGTTTTCAGTGTGTCCCGACACATGTAAGATTTATAAAGTTATTTTCACAGTAATCATCAAGAACTAACAATGCAAGAAGCAGGGCAAAAAGTGAGATTTAGAGTTGGTGTTGCTAAAACAAACTTACTTCTCTATAAATCTGTATTTATAGTTTCTGGTTTTGAACACCTTCAAAGTCAGTCATCTTTGTTTTGAGCCAACTGATGTACATGGTTACTATGAAAAGGTTTTCAGGATGGCATACTTTATAGAAATATATTTTTAAAATAATGCAAACACTTACCCTTGAAATTCCAGTGGGGTCTGGAAATGCAACAAATTCATATATTCCAAAATCATCAAGTGCATTTTCATGCCCTAAAATGTGGGTATTTAAATGCACAAAGAAAACATGGTTATTAAATTTGGGCAATTGTATCCACCACAACTTTGACCCCCCTCACATAATACTTAAGAGTGGATATGTGTGTGTGTTTCACAGATTGTCAGCTGTGCAGAAAAAAGCAGAGAGCCCGAGCCTGTGGGCAAAAGAGGATTATGAGGAGGTAGCAAAGAAGCACAGGGCATGACCAGGATATGTAGCCTTTAGAACACAGAGGGAATTGGGCAGATCCAACCAAAATGAATCCTATTCCTCCTGGCCTAGAATAACAATGCACAGTTGGGTAGCATAGGCATTCGCTAGAAATAGCACGTGACAGATGGTGGAGACTGCAAAAACACGTGTGGCATCACGCTTGCCTCTCTCCTTCAGCACAAAGTTGATGAGACACAGGAAATCTATAACTGGTTCTCTCTGCATCTTTCTTTTTTCTTTCTTTCTACAGCTACAGCCCTCCACAGTTGGACTGGGGCTATGCTGCCAGGGGAGGGTGAATATATTCGGAAGAATGTAAGAGCCCTGCTGGACCAGACCAAGAGCCCATCTAGTCCAGCATCCTGTTCAGTTGCCAACCAGCTGCATGTAGAAAACCCACAAGCAGGGCATGAGCACAATAGCATCTCTCTCACACACAACTGCTTTCTCTAGCAATTGGGATGCTGCCTCCAATATTGGAGGCATATGCAGCCATCATGACTAGTAGCCAGGAAATAATCAGGCACCCAAACAGAGAAATCAAAACTTAGCAGATCCATCCAAATGGGCCACTGTGGAAAATAAGAAAGTAGGCTAAGGAAGCAAAACACTATTGAAAGGGCGCACAGCCCAGTGGGAGCAAATGGACAAGGGCCCCTGAAGTTGCTGCTCTTCATCAAAGAAAGCTGCTTTTTTACTGCCTCTCACTCTGTCCCAAACAAAAAGGCTGGGGAGAAGGAGGAGTTGCAGATGCCACTGACTCCTTCCTTGTCAAACCAGCCAGTGGCATCTGTGATGGGGCGGGGGGGGGGGGGTCAATGCAGCTGGTAAGGCAGTGATGGCAAAAGGTAAACTCACCAAGGGCCTCTATGGCTTCTTGTGCAAGGGCCCTGAAAAACCTGGAACTGGTGATGCCTACTCAAACATAAAAAGAAGCAAGTTGGATCCAACCATGGATCCATCTAGCTGAATATTCTGTTCATGTAATGGCCAATCAGTTGGCCAGGAGATGCCAACAAATGGGACAGGAACACAACAGTGCCTTCACAGTCATGTTCTCCAGTAGAGAACATGACTGGTGTGGAAGTTAAGCATGTGGGGCTAGGGCTCAGGAGATCTGGGTTCTAGGCCCCGCTCAGCCATGGAGCTCAATGGGCCAGTCACAGACTCTCAGTCCAACCTGCCTCACAAGGTTGTTGTTTTGAGAATAAAACTATGAGGAGGGAGAGAATCATGTAAGCGACCTTGAAAAGGAATAGAAATAAAGGATAAAGGGTGGGATATGAATATAATAAAGAAATAGAAAGACTGTGTCCTACAGTAACAAACTCTTGACTGTGGCATTCTTATAAGTTTACCTCACAGGGAAGAACACAATTTAGATGCTTGTAGGGAAAAATGTTAGTGCTGGGGAAGTGATGCATGAACATTTCATTCCCCTTCTGCTAGCCTTCCCTCCCCTTTCCCACCCTCCAGATTTTGCTTTTAAAATAACCCCTACAGGTGTATTGATTCCCATTTAATGCTTTTATTACCTGAAATGGTTTGTGCTTTTCGGTAATCTGCTTCAGGCCTAGAAACATTTAAAAAATCAAACTATTTAAAATGCAGTATAGAGTCAGTAAGTTAGGAGGCAAAAGATACCAATTTTAAAAATGCTTTCTGTAGGTTTGGTAGGCAAAGAACAATTTAGATTTTCTTACCTGTTCTGTAGCTTTTGTTGTATAACTAAGAGAGAGAGATGGGGAGAAATGGATTTAGTTATTGCAATAATTCACAGAAACACTGAACATAATTGATCATTAATTTAACATACCTTTATGAGGCTGAAATCTTTTCCATAAAGTTAGAATGCAAATTGATACTATCAAAAATAAGGAAATTCCAGTTATTAATCCTAGAACTGATAAGTAATTTCCTTTTTGGGACAGCTGCTCCAGTCCTGTGTCAGAGAAGAAGTTGATATATGATTAGCGGTTATATTCGCAGATTAATTCCATAAAGGCCTAATGGCAAAGTATTGCATACAAGATGACTTTGGAATCAAACCATTACCACTGTTCATATAGCATACATCTCCCTGAAATTGCTATTTCTAGTTTAGAGTGTGCATCTCCCTGGTGGAAAATAGTTTTCAAGTACAGCTAAAGTAACCCTAAAACAGTATAAGTTTTTTTGTTCTGATTTACTTTGCTGGAATGATGGGAGCAGAACATGACTTCATCTCACACGGACACAAAGCAGATCTGGGACAGGTGGTGTTTCCCAGGCTTGGTTTCTCAGATAATGGTGGACTACAGTTTCCATCATCTGCAGCCATCCTAGCCAACAGTCAGAGATAGGATGGGAGTCACAGCTAACATCTGGTAGTCCAAAATCTTAAGTTTGGGAAAGGCTGGAGCATCTTTAGTGTTGAAAGGAAGCACAAAAGCTTTTTGTAAATATGTGCATGGAGGGAAGTAGTTCTGGAGAACACCAGTAGACAGCCTGTGAAGGCTGCCTAGGGTTGGAATAAGTATTGGTGAGATTTGCACAGCATTAAGTTCAAGTTTCTTTGTTTCACTCTTCAGTTAACCGTGGCATTGTTTTTCAAAGCGTGTAACAGTGAATATTAGTGTCTTGCCTTCTTTCTTCTGTTTTCTTGGTTGTGTTAATTCAAGCATAGAATTGTGGAATAACAGAAACTCAACAAAACTGGCCATATCTAAGTAAAGAGTGCTGAAAAGGAACAACCCAGACTAGATAGAAAAAATAATTGCTGCTTTAGCCTGTACTGTCTTATTCACATTTCGCCTTAGGTGCACCTGAATCTGTGCATACCAGGCTGCTAGTATCATTTAATAGTTAAGTGCAAGTAAATGAGAGTATAATTGTAGAATCATTTGTGTGCGTGTCTGTGCGATGAATTGAATTCACAGATAGTTTTCTTTGTGGCAGTACTAATTCAGAGGACTGTTGTAGGTTTTGATTCATAAGTAGCTTGAGTCAGGACTAAAAATACTCAATTACCTATTCAGCCAAGGCAAGTACATCACCTTACTTACCTGCATGATTAACAGAGTTCTGTGAATCTTTGTTTTCATTATTTTATTTTTTTTAAAGCAGTTAATGGCCACTAGAGAGTGCTCAAGGGTTACTCTCACTACTTCTGGCTAGCTTGGAGGACAAGCAAAAGATCCTAGCAGCTGTATGGAACTGCAGGAGAGAATTAGTGCAAAAGGAACCTAGGAATAGTGGAAAGGGTGGGCTGAGTGAGTGATAGATGGCGAGAACATGAAGAGAGTTAATGCAATATAGAGAATGGACTGCAGATGAAGGAGGCAACACAGAAAATCCAGGGGATGTCAACTAATAAGGAAGCTAAGAAGTGAACATGCACTGGAAAAGAAGAGGAGCTACAGATTTTAGAGGATAGAGGTCAGCATTTTGGAAGACTGCAGCAAGAGGCTCCACGGCAGTGCCATTACTGTATGCATTTTTCAGGTGCTGGGGATATTGTAGGGTGCAGGATGTAGGTGTAGGTGCAGGTGAGTTTCCACTGAAATTTGGGATCAAGTGGCAATGCACTTCCAAAAATGTCAAATTTACCTTGTTTTTAAGCTAAATTTGATCCCTTTGGCTCTCCATAGAAGCTGCTACACATGGTAAACTGTAAAAATTGAAGCATGGCTTTTCTGCCCAACAGCTAAATATTTTCAAGGAGTGGTCCAGTCTCTCCTGTGTTCAGTTCTGGACTTCTATATTTAAGAAAGATGGGAAAAAATAGGGTCCAACGGAGGGCAACAAAAATGATCCAGGGTTGGAAACATTGCCCTGTGAGGAGAGACTCAGAGAACTGGGCATGTTCAGCCTTGAAAAGGGAAGACTGAGGGGGGACATGATATCCCTCTATAAGTACCTCAAAGACTGTCACAAAGAGGAAGGTTAAGATGTCTTCTCATTGATACCAGAGTGTAGGACACAGAATAGTTAAGTTGCAACAACCCAGGTTCAGACTAGATATCAGGAAAAGTTTCCTCACTGTCAGAACAATATTACAGTGGAACCAGCTGCCTAGAGAGGTGGTGGTCTCTCCCACACTAGAGATATTCAAAAAGAAACTGGACAGCCATCTGAGTGGGATGGTATAATGTGGTCTGCAACAGCAGGGGGTTGGACTCGATGGCCTTCTTGGTCCCTTCCAATTCTAGTATTCTTTGTTTCAAAGCAGCTTACATAATCCTTCTCATTCTCTAAATTTTATCCTCACAGCAAACCTGTGAAGTATGTTGGCCTAAGAGTCAATGACTGGTTCAAAATCACTGAGTAAGCCTTGTGGCTGGGTGGGGACTAGAACTCGGATCTTCCAGGTCCCAGTCCAATGGTCTAACCACTACACAACACCGCCTTTTGTTGACCCTATGTGGCTAGAAGTCTCTTTTATAGAGTCCTTGCCCCCCCTTCCACTACTTACACATTCCTGAAGTGTCATTTTTATCTACTTCTTGCTCTGCCAATTTTTTCTGTAATTACCTATCTTGTCATTTTTAAAAACCAAGGAAGTGTTTGATCCTTTTGTTTGCAGATATTCCAGTAGAACCATATGACATTCTACTCAACTAGCTAGAAGCTTAGGTTTATTTTTGGAGGTGCACCTTCCTGCACCCCAAATGCAGCTCAGTAGAAAGATATTGCTCTGTTGAGTTCTGTGCAGGAAAAAAGCAACTTGGTTCATCATGACATCTGATTTGATGTCCGTCAAAGATCCTGTCTCTTTTCTGCTTTTTTGAGATGTGGAATAATGTATACTCTACAGACAGTTGACTAGGACATGCGTAACACCAGGGGCATCTGCGTCATATATTTAAATCTTGAAAATAACAATCACTGTCTCAGCTCTGTGTGCCTCTTGCTTTCCACCTCACTTTTGTTAAAGACTGATGTTCCTACTAGTGATTCAACACTGCTTTGTCAGTCTTTCACTGGCCATGTTTCAGATGCACTATCCACCTTTAGACTATTTTTTAAAAGTGCCATGTTCATGTTTAGCTATTTGCAGCATCCATGCCCAACTTTCTTCCTCCTCCAGTTTTCAGACTTGCCTTTTGTGCAACCTGGAGCTGGGAGACTAAGTCACTCTAACCTAATGGCCAAGGGGAAATTTGAACGCATGTCTCTAACCACTTCACCACACCAGCTTGATTCAGTTTAATGCTCATTTAGAGAACAATGTGTGGTGTCTGGAAGACCACAGGATAGACTGTGCTCTGACCTCAAAGCTGGGAATTGGAGCTCTCACATCCCTCCCAGTGCACAGTCATTGTGGGAAAAACCACACACAACACTGCCGTCTGAGGTTGGGCATTCAACCATTCCTGATGCCTCCCCAACCTGTTTTTGCCAGATCAGCTGGCAGCCCATCTAGTAAAAATGCAAGGCAGGAGAAGAGGGAAGCAGAGATCACAGCTGCTGCTCCTCCCTTTCTGACTTGGATAGCTGAAAACTTTGGGAGCTCACAGCCATTGTGATAAGATTGCAGTCTTAGTGTTGAATTAAAAAGATAAAACTGCTTGGTGCAGCTAAGGAGAGGAAACCAGCTGATGTTGCAGTTGCTGACTAGTCCATGCTGTACTCTAGTGCCTCTACTGCATCATCCTCATAAAAGGTCTTCATGGAGCTAGATCCTATTGAGGAGTAAGTTTGTCTTGTCAACAATATGGTCCCAGAACTTCTCTACACGTAGCATTTAATGAAGAGGCTTTACTGAGGCTTCATATTCCATTTTCTTTGTGGGAGTAAGAATATGTTCTTGACATGTGTTTATTTTCCCCAGAGCTTTTCTTTCCCTACCTTTTAAAATGTTCTAAAATGTTTGAAATGTTCTTTGTACAACCACAAGGTAGAACTGCAGAATAGTGCAATGGGGGAAATCAGGTGTTTCTTTTAGCATAAGAAAAAAAATTTAGTATGACATAATTTTGCTAATCATGGGCTTCTTGACACAACACATTTATTAAGTATTTGTGATTTTTTAAAGCATTGTAGGTTGCAGGGATGATCCATGATATCAGCATTCTGTGGTGCTTTCAAGTATTTCTTTACTCTTTTGGAAAGAAGAAAACATATTATTTAGGTAACGATAAAATGAGCCAGTACTTTTCTGCAATTGTGTTATATTGCAGCACCACCTTGTGGTTGTCGTAGAACATGAAGAAGGCAGAGAAAGGACATCCCTGTGGGGGGAAGCATGTCAAGGATGCAGTCGTACTTCTGCAAAGAAAACAGCAGAAAAAGCCTCAGTATCATATGGAGAAGCCCAGGAGCTCTTCTTCATTCTAAAATGAAGTGAGGAAAGGCTTGGAAAGCCTGGAGGGATAGAATGAAAAGCCTCTGCAACCAGCCATTAAGGAATTATGAGATCCGAATAAATGTCTCATGCAGAGAAGCTCCCAGAGTGCAACAGCTGCTCATTTTATTGTTTTGCATGTCTGCATGCACCTCAAATATCCTCTGTGGTCTCTCTGGTGTGTACTTACCTAGTATATACATGAGTGGGCATATGATTGACACCAGTACAAAATTATATTTGTCTCTCCAAGTGTGTTTAGTTAACTATACATATTCTCATATCTTATCAGGTGCAAACTGTAACCATACCTTAATAACATTGCAAGCCATTTTGAGTGATAACTCTCTGCAACAGGACAGTACAGTGTGTTATATGAAAGCCCAGCGTCTTCATTTTTGGTACTTGTCCTAATGCTGAAACTCTGCCCATGATTCTAGAGTAATCAGCAGCCGGGAAATGAATGTGCTTGCACATTTGCTTTTCAGGAGTCTGGAGAAATGCAGAAAGGATGCAACTGCGTGTGCCTCCCACGTAGGACCATGTGAGTTCCACATGTGAAGACAGATGGCAATCTGAAAGAATGTCTCATCTAACTTGTGTCCTCTAGCCCAGATGTATTGCACCAAGAGCCAAATTCATTTCCAAGAAGCTCTTGGGAGTTGCCTTCCAGTAGTGGGTGGGGAAAACATATTAGCTTAAAGCAATATTTTAGCTTAAACGTCTTGCCTTCAGTAAATCAGTACTAGGAAAGGCATTTCATGGGGAACAAAGTGTGCAATAGCTAGGAAATGAGGAGACAAGGAATGGTTAGGGGCAGATGAAGGAGGTGTGGCCTTCTTAGAGAATCAGAGAGGGCCAGATTAGGTCCCTGGCAAGGTTCCGTCCTCAAAATTGCCTGGATCCCTAATTCTGCCCCACTGCTCAAGCTGTTTTGCTACTCAAACTGTCTCCCACAGTTTTATCAGTCACGAGGGAATATATGGGCACCCTATATCTTCCCTCCATTAGCAGAAAAGCAGCTGGGGTGGGAGGGGGGACTTTGAGAGCTAAACCACTTAGAATGTGTTGAATAGACCTTTCTACATGTCTTGCTTATAGGGGGCTGCAACCAGAGACCCAAAAGTGAGATCAGAATGTGGGTCAAAATCAAGCACACAATGAACCAGATGAACAGGAAATACAAGTCCATGAGCTAGCATTCTGACATTGCCAGTATCTAGACCTGAAGCTTATTGAACCTCACCCAAAACACAACTTGTGAGCAGGTCTGCCTCCAAGCCTGAAAGGGGCTAACTATGGCTTGAGGGTTAGGGTCTATGACTGTCATCCTCAATGGCCCAGGATCCCCCAATCCACCTCAAGGCCCTCATATACAGGCAGCTTCTCTGAGACACTTCAGTTTTGAAGAAGACTCCTTCAGACGAGGCATGATGCTTCTTCCACTTAAGGCCTTAGTTTCCACTCAATACTTTTGTTTTAAACTGAAGTGTCAAACTTCTTGCATCCTGAGGGCAAAATTTAATCTTGGAGCCTGCATTCCAGTGGTGGGTGGAGGACAAAAAATACTAGCATATTTTAGCTTTAAGCCCTTATTGTCAGTAAATAGAAGAGGCATTTCAGCTTTTTAGAATCACGAACAGGAGACCACAGAAAAGCCAAGAAACTGTCAAACAGAGGGGCTGGCAAGTGGAAACCACTGTTCTATGAAGGGAAGGGGATGTGGCCTTCTTGGTAATCCCAGAGGCCTACTCTGGGACCACAGGCAGGCCACATTTGATTCCTGGACAATCAACACCTGTGGTTTAAGCCCACTCCTTTTGTTTTAGTTTTGGATTTTTAAAAAGCCAGGAAGAAGATATATGCATCTTACATTTTCTGTCTAGTTTGGGAGTTTTAGACCTGATGATAGCAATACCACATTTCAGGGAATAAAGGTATCTAATTCACTTCTCGCATTCCCAGTGCCATTAAAGAGCTAAACAGCTAGCATGTCAGATAGTGATGCCATTTGTTCAAAATCTTAAAGTCTATTTCACCACATGTTCATTTCTTCAGTATTTCTAACAGAAGCTTCATGCTGTGGCCATTACAGGTGTTTCTGCAACTGGTATGCATCCTTTGCCCTCTGCAATCTCATGTTTTATGTTGTAGATACTTCTCTAAGCTAAAGCACAGATCACATAGGTGCTGTACTAGTTTTACATGGTTCCTATATTTATGACTGATGTTTCTTTGACAACAAATGCCCTGCACGGCAAGATAAGCAACTATCAACTGTTGCTTCCTTTTATAACTATGCAAATATTGATATCAGAGAAACCAATAACACCATCAGTTATAGTCTGTAAAAGTCTGAAGGTCATCAGTTAGAGAAACTAGGCCAGTGATGGTGAACCTTTTAGAGACTGAGTGCCAAAACTGCAACCCAAAACCCACTTATATATCGCAAAGTGCCAACACTACAATAAAACCTGAAAACTACGGTTTTAGTTTAGAAAAAACAACTCACAGCCAGTCCAAGGATGGATGGATGGATGGATGGATGGATGGATAAATAAATAAATCCTGGCAGACGACTGACTGGTCATGCGAAAGCTCGGACGAGCTGTGACTAATGAGTCACGGTTCGTGACATCATTGCCTGGCGCCACTACTCCTTTCCAAGCATGCACATGGCCCCAGTGTGCACTGTTATCTGATGCTCGGCTGCTGGAGCGATGCTGGTGTGACTTGGGTCGCGTGCCGACATAAGGGGCTCTGCATGCCCACTGTGGAAAGTGTGCCATGGGCTCACCACCACTGCCCTAACCCTACCCTGGTACACTCCCCTAGCCCTAATATAGGGGTAAAATATTATTGAAAGGGGCAATTTTGAAAATGCCTTCCTTGAGTAGTTTTTTTTTGCACAGCTCATCATTTCTGCCCATTCTGAACACATTCTAACCATCAAAATCATGCCAGGACACTTCATTTTTGTAACCCTAACCCTACCCTGGTGCACACCCCTAACCCTAATAGAGGGTGAAAGTTCCATTGAAAAGAGGGTGATTTTGATAAAACCTTCCTTGAATATTGTTTTCGGCACAGCTCATCATTTCTGCCCATTCTAAACACAATAAAACCTGAAAACTGAGGTTTTAGTTTAGAAAAAACACAGCCAGTCAAAGCAAATACATATATCCTTGGCTTGTCTGCTGGGGCAATGCTGGGGCGACTTGGCTCACATGCCGACTGAGAGAGCTCTGCGTGCCCGCTGTGGCATGCATACCATAGGTTCACCACCACTGAACTAGGCTGTGTTCCTGTCATTTTTTTACCTTTGATTCAAATCTTCACATAAAATATATTATTAATTTCATATAAAAGTAGTGAGGGGCACCTGCCCCACCCAAGCTAAATGCTAGGCAAAAGTCTGCTTCTTGAATATGCATAAGTTGTGCTGAATTAGCTCAGCAGAGAAGTAAACCCATGCTGATGCGCATATATAGGTTTGAAATAGCTTTGGAATGGACAAAAATGCTGTGGATTCTGCAGATGAGGACACTTTTTGATGCTATGTGAAGAAAGAAGAAAACAGATGTAATTCAGGACATGCTGGATGAAGGAATTAGGCATATCTGGGCTAAGGCACAATTAAAGCATATCTGGCTAGCTTTAATCTATGGCAAACCACCGTCCACTGTTTCCATGGTACATGGATTTTGCCCGATCTTATCTGTCAGATGAAAACAAGGTCCAATTTCCTCTGTCCTCCCAGCCATGCCACACATATGCCAGATTTCCCTGTTCTTTCCTTATTCTTGCCTATGGACTGCAGCGACTCCTCCTGATTGGTCCGCTCTGGTCCTAAATTGGGTTTTCCCCTTCCCCATTCTGGACATGCCTGCCTGTTTGTGGCACTTCTTAGCTGCTCCAACCCCCCAGAGGGAATTTAATTTAATCCTGCTGTGGTTCCCCTGCTTCCATCAAGGTATTTTTGCAATTCTGTAGGCCCATTTTCTGTTGACCTCTGCATAGGGGTCTACATAGGATTGTGTTATCAAAGCTTAAAAGAAAAGAAGTATACAAATACATACTTTAGGGATATCTTTTCAGATTGCAAAATAAACTTTAAAATGGTTGTTTTCTCATTCACACTCTACAAAGCCCTATTTTACTTCCACAATAACAAATATGCACCTTTTATTCCTAATGTAATGGACAAGCTTTATTTATGTTTGTTTGTTTTTTCTTTCTAGGCATCGAAGTATTTTTAACATGGTTCCATGGTAAAATTGTAACCTATTTTCCTTTCTGTGTATTTGGAAACTACCAAACTTTCATCTATAATGATAACATTAAATCCCTTTGTACAATAGGCAGTTGAATGGCCATGTTTATTTTAGGTATAAATAGCTCCTCTGTGCTGCAGAAAAGAAGCTTGCGAGATGTCAGATAAGGCTCTTTGCTAATATTTTGTTTATGTTGATGGAATGGCTAAAGGATCTGAAAAGGAGAGATCCTTCTTAATGGCACGAAAAAATGTGATTATCATCATTCTCCCATGTTTTCTTACTAAATCTTGTAATATTTAATATACAGTTATCACAAGGAGGGGAAGCAGCATATCTGACAATTTATGTTCTGACACAGTGCTTTTCAAACAATGTTGTTGTTGTTGTTGTAATTATATTTTTATACTGCCAGATAGGCAGCAGCAATTATGGTTGATAAAACTATTTCTTTAGAGGAAGAAAAATGAATTTTGGGATCTACCTATAACAATTCCAGGGCTGGGCAGCTTGTGGCCCTTGAAATGTTGCTCAGCTCCAACTTCTATAAGCCGTCACCACTGGCTTTACTGACTGGGGAACTGCAGAAACCAGAAAATAAAGGGAGGATGGAGGGGTGGGGCTGCTGCATAGGAAAGAAAGTAACCTTAGATGTTAACTTGCTTAAAACATAGTGGAATCCTGTACACATCTACTCAGGAGTAAGCCCAGTTGGGTTCAATGTGAGTTACACCCAGGGAAGCATGTGTAGGATGGCAGGAGAGGCGCTCCCTGAAGGAGGTAAAAAGAACATCTACCCAGAGCAGGGCCTTCTCTGCAGTGGTGCCCAGATTGTAGAATGCACTCCTCGGAGAGGTGAGCCTGGCACTGAGTTTATATTCTTTTCGGCACCAGGTCAAAACCTTTTTATTTAATCGCCGTTTAAAACATTAGTATTTTAATGTTTTAACAATCACGTTGATTTTGACTTTTATGTACATTTTATGGTTACTATGTTATTTATATATGTGGTTTTACTGTATTTTGATTTTATGGATTGTGAGCCGTTCTGAGATGCCATGCATAAGGGATGGCATACAAAAGTTTTAAATAAATAAATAAACAAACAAACATATCCTTGTATTCTGGGCACTGGGAGCTCAACCCCTTTTTCTTTGGTCCCTCTGTTATGGATCCCAAACCTGCTTCACAAAATTAAATTTCTCAGTGTCTGCAGAAAGAGGGAATGGCTATTGAATAATACTGCATCAATAAGACTTTGCTTAGGAATGTTGCAAATATGAACTTTAATATAATGGATAGCTGGATTCTCTTACATTCGCTTGAAATTTGAATTTTGTAAGTTGATATAGATATTCTTTCATTCCTACCTTTTGGTACAATTATTACAAGGATGTTGGTTTCAATCTGGTTTTCAGTCATGTTGTTGTAAGCACTACACGTATATTCTTCTGTTTTCTGTGTCACCATCTCAGATGCAACTTCCAGAGAACTTCCATATTTTATAGGGTGTGTGGAGTTTTCTGTCTTCCGGATCCATAAATAAATATTTGGTGGATTCGAATCTGCTGAGCAATAAAGCTGAACCGCTTCACCTTTGTCAAGTGTAAACACTCTCCCTACTTTTTGGCCTTTGTCAGTATTTATGGTAAGCCCATAGGGTCCATCTTCATAAATATAACAATAAAGGAACAAAAAGAAAAAAGTCAACTGAGAAACATAATTCACAGCAAACAACTGCTGTTATCTCAAATGTTCCAATTATAAAACTTCTCTTTTGCATATGATTATTTTTCTATATAGAGCCTAAATACAGGTAAAGTTTACTTTAGACTTTGTTACATTTTCATTTTTCTTCCACCTCAAGCCCAGTTTACACCAGGGTCTAATGTTACAAGAATGATCTACAGCAACCATCATGCTTATACACTTCTCTTTCAATTTCTCCTCTGGTGTAGTAATGAGGAAAAGAGCAAAATCCTCAGCTGTTGTTTTAGATTAATCACAATTTAGTGTTATTTTCAAATGCTAACCTGTGATTAATCTTAACTACAATTTCTTTTTTAAAAGCCTGCTTCTTAAACTATGGTTTGAAGTTGGTTTGTTTCAATAAACCATAACTTTCTGTACATTTTGTCTGAACACTTGCATTTTTGGGTAAAAATTTACCTAATATACACATGTTTTGCAAACTTTTCCCCAATATAATGGTTTTTGAACATCATTTTCCATAATGAATGCAGTATTGATTGGAGAATTTTATTGCAAAATTTAAGGAAATGCATATTTTGTAGGATAACTGAGTTTGGTTCTCATGTTGATTTGAGAGTGCAGACTTGCCTTAAATCAATTTCTCCACCGTCCCTAGCTATATCAAAACTTTATTTTGCACAACACACCAGCAAAGCTATAATTCTACTGAAAGCCTGTGCAAGCCTTGAAATTCTACACAAGGGCAAAACTCTTTTATTTACACAGCAAAGTAAATTGCATAAGATTTCTATTTACCAAAAAAAGACTAGTAAATTAGTTCAGGAATAGCTGATGGTAAATAGAGATTATACTGCACACATCTGGGTTCTGTGCTACATAAGGGCTTTGTTTGGCACTGCTAACAAACATCAGGCATAGGCGGTATGGTTTGCTCATGGCTGATCATGAAGCACCCTAATTCTGCTGATCTACTGTCTCAGACATCAATGCACAGTTCAGTACTCGTGAGATGTTGCCCCTCCTTGATTCCTCCTTTCAGGACCATCTGTGTTCCTTTGGCTACTATCCACTCTCAGTCCCTGACATCTGTCCTGGCAGAAGGACATTTATTTTCCCAGACTGGGGCTTGTGTCACATCTCCAGTATTGATAGTTCATCACTGCAGTTTCACGCCATAATAAGCATAGGTGTACATCAATAAATGGTGACACGCTGGGTAGGCTTGACCCGAAGAATAGCAAGGAGGTTATTAGGGTTCAACCGGCAGTGACTTTCCCATGGCCAGGACAGTTTCTTGGAGATATGCCAGGTTCTTATACCTAGCCTCCGCTTGAACTAGTTAGAAAGGTAATTGCCTTGGAGTAGCCTACCCCAATTATATTTTGTAGATAAGGGCCACTTTTCTGTGAGAAATGCAATTGTTTGCTTTACTGAGGCAGCCCCAATTCCCCTGCCTGCTGTTTCCCTGAAAGTGGAAGAGGGGTTAGCCGTTGGCTTTTGGACAGACTCTGAAGCTGAGGGAGGGAGAGTTTTTGTAAAGTCCTTAGCTTGTTAGCTGGCCTTTTGGACTTCATCTGGGCACAAGAAGTTGCTAAGAAATTCATGCCCCAAGAGTGATGTTTACTGTATTAGGAAGCCCCATGACTGAAGGGATATCTGTAAGCTGTTTCTTTGTGTGTTTATCGATGATCCATATTTCATTATTTTACTCAATAAACTGCATGTTATCTTTCACACAAGTGTTTTTATTTATTTCAGTTTATTCTCAAATCTAAAGTACAGTGCCTTGGCTGGACCAGGCCCTTTCACAACTTTGATAAAACATAGTAAATACTCCCTGTAAATGGGAGCTTATTGAAATTTGAGCTGCTGTCGTCAGACGTACAGGAATGGGCTTGAAGCACCCCTACATATTCTGATACAGGACTGGTTAGGGTAATGTACTGTATTTAGGAGTGGGTGAGAAATTGGTTTCAGTTCATTTCTGATCAGTTTTGACCCAGTTCTCCACCATCCAAAATGAACATGGGCTCAGACACAATGTGCAGGCTTGCAACATAACTTGTGGACCAGAAAATAACGCATTGGATGGCATGTGTATATTTGAAAAATGTGGCTGTACTGGCAGTGCTCTAAGCGGTGGAATGCGCTCCACAGAGAGGTCCGCCTGGCACTGTCATTATTTGCTTTTCAGCGCCAGGCCAAGACCTTTTTATTTAAATGTTATTTTAATTGATTGTTAAATTATTTATTGCTTTTATCTAACTCCGAGATGTTTCCAATTATGTATATTTTTGCATATTGTTATTTATTTGATTGGAAGCCGCCCTGAGGCTTTTGTGAATGGGGCGGCATACAAGCACTCCAAATAAATAAATAAATAAATAAGCAAGCAAGCAAGCAAGCAAGCAAGCAAGCAAGCAAGCAAGCAGCACGGCGTGGCTGAGTCTCTGCATAAAAACATAAGAAAATCCATGCTGGATGAGGTCAATGGTCCATCTAACTCCACTTGGAGCATCAGGCAGCATACAAATGCAAAAATAGATAAATATATAAAATCCAGACCAGGACTGTGAACAATGGCAAACCAACTGTCCACAGGATCCCTTGAGCAGGATGGGTACTACTCAAGTTCCTTAGCAAGTAGTGTATGAAGGCATGCTGCCTCTTGTAATGGAGGCAGCACATAGCCAGCAAGGCTAGTAGCCATTGATAAAGTCCTCCAACATAAATTTGTCCAATTCCGTTTTAGAGTCATCCAAACTGGTGGCCATTGCTACTTCTATGGCAGTGAATTCCATAGTTTTATTATGTGCTGTGTAAAGAAGTACTTTCCTTTATCTGTCCTAAAACTCCTACCAATCAGTTTCATGGGATAAATCCAGAATCTAATATTATCCCTTTTCTCCACTCCATGCATAATTTTAAATACCTCTTTCATGTTTTCCCTTACTTGCACCTTTTCTCAGCTAAGCAATCCCAGTTGTTGCAGCCACTCCTCATGGAGGAGTTGCCCATTATCATTTTGGTTACTCTTCTCTGCACTTCCCCCAACTCTGTAATGTCCTTTTTCAGGTGCAGCAACCAGAACTGTACACAATGTTCTAAGTGTGGTTGCACCAAATATTTGTATAAGGGGAGCATGATCTTGGCAGTTTTATTTTCTGTTCCTTTCCTAATTGTGCCTAACATGGAGCTTGTCCTTTTCACAGCAGCTGAGCACTGAGTTGACATTTTCATTGAGCTGTCCACCACAACCCCAAGATACCTTTCTCAATTGGTCACTGCTAGCCCAGACTGCAATCAGCTTATTTGAAGCTAGAATATTTTGCCCCAACATACTTTACTTTATGTTTGCCATTTTGATACCAATTCTCCCATCTGGGAGAGAATCCTTTGGAGCCCTCAAAATACCTTTTTGTTCTAACCATCCTAAATAGTTTGGTGTCATCAGCAAACTTGGCCTCTTCACTCCTTATTCCTAATTCCAGATCATTTATGAACAGATTGAAAAGCCTTGGTCCCAATTTGGCCTCCACTGGTTACATCCTTGTATTGGGAGAAATTACAGTTATTCCCACCCTCTGCTTTCTGTTCTGTCTTTCTTTCTTTAAAGATTTTATATGCCATCCAATACTAAAGTCTCTGGACAGTTTACAAAAACCAAAAACTAGAAAAAATAGCAACATTAAATGCTGATCCATAAGTGGACCCCTCTACCTTTTATTCCAGCCCTGGCACTGCCCTAGGATACCAGGTGTTGGACCTGCAGACAACTCTGGAGCTTCTGTATGCACAGCAAACTTCCTGCTCTCTGTGCAGGGATGTGCAAGGGAAAAAAAGTATTTGTGTTGCCATGCTCAAGGCCTATGCTTTGACTTGTGCACAGTAGTTTAGAAAGATTACATTCTGTCAGTCTGGGGTTCTGCTTTTATGAGTAAGTTCTAGTAAAACCCAGATTAGTTGTGAAACAAATGCCTTCTTTTACTTGTAATGTCAGCCTTGATTATATAGTCCCTAACTACAGCCTGCCTTGCAGACTTCCTAGCAGGCTTCCTTGCTTTGGACTGGCCTCTTTCCTTATAAGAGTGCTTGGTACATTTGTTTTGCAATTAAGAGGCAAATCAAGAATGTGCTGTGAATAGTACTGATCACAAAAATCTTTCTAAAAACAATTTTAATAAGTTTTGTTAGGTTTCAAGGATACTTTCTGAATAATTCTCTCTGGCAACATTACCTCTATTCAAATATTGTTCTTAGTGGAGGGGATCTTTTGACTCAGGGAAACCTATTTACTAAATGACTTGTAAAATAATAAATCATCACTTCTTAGCAACAATTTACTTCTCAGTGGGAACATGACCAATTGCTCCTGTCACCATTAAACTGTTATCCACCTTGTTTCTGAACAGATGGTAGGTATTTACTGTGGGTGACTTTTATTATTACTGTAACTCCCCTGGAAGCAATGGCATATGGTACATGGAGACCCTGGAAGCTCCACTGGGTTCTTATTGAGAAAAGCCAGTAGCTGCCAAACAGCATTTTAGTGTACTCCTGATAAAGTTTAGATTGAATTACAGGAGTTGAAAACAAAACTGGAAAGTTGAAACCATTGCGACTAACATGGCTTCTGAACTCTTATGGAAAGAGTTTGTTCCTCATTAAACATTGGCTCCATGTTTGTCCAAAATACTTGGTAAGAAACAAATCCTCAGACAAAATGGAATCCCATTTTGTATAAAGGGTGTAGAGATCTTCGTTTTTAGTTAGCTTTCATCCATATTGCAAGAGATTCCATATGGAAAAGCACAAATAGAATTCATGTTGATGTAATTTAACGAAGTATGTAATTTAACAAGAATGGAAGGTAACCCAAAGAGGCTGTTCTGTACTATGTATATGAGGTTTACTCAGCACTGTAGGAAGAACAAGCTAAACACTGCAGCAAAAGGGGACTGGTGAGATTAGGAAGACCACAGTGGTGCTGAAGTAAACAGGGTCTGGAAGGCTAGATGAGAAGGGACTGTCAGGATGCACCGTGACACTTACTTTATAACAGTATATTCCATAATGTCAGAAGCTGGTTCAGAAGAACCATTAGTTAATTATTTTCCAAGAACAACCACAATCATCACATTATATTTCACTTTTTTTCTTCTTGCAAGGAACCCAGGATGGTTCACACTGTTTTCCTCCTCTCCGTTTTATCCTCACCACATGTCTGTGAGATTGGTTAGTCTCAGAGTCTGTAACTGGCCTAAAGTCACCCAGTGAGCTTCATGGGCAAGTAAGAACTAGAACCCAGACCTCCTGAATCCTGATGCAAGACTAACCCATCACACTTACTCTTTACTTTCAGAAGAAACTGATCTGACTTCATTCAAACTACAGCTTTTGTTTGCCTACAATCTGGGCAGTTTTCTGAAGACCTGATCGATTGACCCTGATACTGGACAGCCAAACTATGTCCCTTGATGTCATCAGAATGATCCTTGGGTACAGCATGCTGTAGACCCCTACTAAGCCCTTTTATGTCCTGTCCATGGTGATGGTATCTACACTGTAATAGCCCTTCATCTCTGTCACACGAACAAATCCCAATATCATTTCCTGTGCCATGGTGTCAGGTCATATCCTGACAAAAATATTTCAGGCACAAGTGCCACCAGGGCAGGCTCATCCATGAAGAAAGGTGAGTTGCTGGTGTTCTCACAGCTCAGTGGAAGCTATGAGTCCAGAGAAAGCAGCCCTTTTGCTTGCTATTGCAGAGTCCCTCCAAATCCTGGGTTGAACAGGCATTAGTGTGACATACAACCGAGCCTGCAGTGTCAGAGCAAGTTAGTGAATACCAATTTGTTTTAGCCACTCCTGTATGGTTTCAAATGGAGGGATTCAAATGCATGTGGATCATGAAAAAAAGCACTTGGTTATAACAACATGATATTATACAGAGGTGATGGGCCATCCCACACTGGAGGCATTCAAGATGTAGCTGGACAGCTGCATGTTAGAGATGCTTGAACCTGGGTTCTTGCGTTGAGCAAGAGGTTAGATCTGGTGGCCTTCCAGCTCTACTGTTCTACGAGTATATGGATATAAACTCCCCCAGAATTTGTTTATTCATCTGGAAATGGAATCTCCCATTTTTGGTTAATGATAGAATCCTTCTGCCATGTAGGTTAGGGCATCTCTCCATTGTGTTCTCACTTTTTGTCCTTAATCAAAATACCTTTGGTGATATTTTAAGACAGTAATTTTAATGTTTCATCTTTATTGTAACTGTACTGCTCTTGTTATAAGCCATCTTGCGACCTGGTTGATATAGGTGGGGTAAAGGTAAAGGTAAAGGTAAAGGTAAAGGTTTCCCCTTGATGTTACGTCCAGTCATGCCTGACTCTAGGGGGCGGTGCTCATCTCCGTTTCCTAGCCAAGGGAGCCAGCGTTGTCCGCAGACAGTCTCCGTGGTCATGTGGCTGGCCTGACTAAACACCGAAGTGCACGGAACGCTGTTACCTGACCACCGAAGTGGTACCTTTTTATCTACTTGCATTTGCATGCTTTCGAACTGTAAGGTTGGCAGGAGCTGGGACAGAGCAACGGGAACTCACTCTGTTGTTCAGATTCGAACTGGCAACCTTTCGATCAACCAGCCCAACAGCACAGCAGTTTAAACCATTGCACCACCTGCAGTCCCTATAGATGGGATACAGGTGCTTAAATCAAACATACAAAGTCAGAATTCCCTTTGGTTAAATTCACCAGCTTTTGTTATGCTGTTTTCAGATATGCTTGCAACACCTTCAGAGTCAACACATTTTTCAAGTATGGTTAAGTAAACCAGTTTGCTTGGCTTGGTTAAACAAAGTTATTTTTCATCACCCTTTCTCCTGTCAGTCACATCTTTCCAGTCTTAAAAATACTGCATATAATTAATGCATATAGCTAACCAATGTTTCTAGTCAAATGTACATTCAAATTACCCACATGTTTCACAGACTTATTCTATGGGTAATCTCACTTGTTTCACAGGTGTCAATTTAAGCAAACATAAAACTACCTACATTTACTTTGTACAGAAATAATAAATGATGATAACATAGACTCCAGGCTTATTTGCCTTGTTTACATAAAATATGTACCAATACCAATTTGGTATGATCTTGTACCAAAGAAATATTTTAGACCACCCAAAGCCTTGAGAATGCCTAATGTGATTTGGGCCTTTTTCTTTAAGCAGCAAACCTCCTCTTCTGACCTCTATCTATCTGGACACTATGATTACGTTCTGAGGCCTTTCTCTGATTGCCACTTCTGAGGGAAGCCTGGTAGGTGGCAACAAAGAAAAGAGCCTTTTCAGTGGTGGCCTCCCAGTTATGGAACAAGCTCCCCACTAAGGCTCACCTGGCATCAACTTTACTGCACCAGGTGAGAACTGTACTGTAGGGCATTAATTAGTTATTGGGGCCTGCTGGTTGTTAGACAGGGTTAAACAGGGAATTCTTAACATATAATTTGTTTTTCTGTTTTGAGATGGCTTTGAATTTTGTATTGCTGACTTTTATGTTTTAATGTTTTAATAAGTAAATAAATAAATAAATAATGTACATGCCAGATCAGTAGTGGAGGCTGGTGGCTCCAATGTTAGTAAGGCTGTGTACTCACTTTGTATTTTACTTCAATCTTGTAAGGAACTATCCGTAATGCTGGATCCTATCTCCAAAATGTGCTCAATATCGTGGATAGCCTCTTAAGAGTTCAAAGTAAAATCTGGAGTGGATATGCAGTTCTGTTAACGCTGGAGCCACCAGCCTCCACCACAGATCAGAAATTGCTTTTCAGGGCCAGTCCTACCATTAGGCAGACTGTGGCACTGGGCTCAAGCAGATGATACTGGTGTGCCTGTGTAGACAGTGGCAGCACCCTCCCCAGCTGTTTCCCTCAGTGCTCCCTAAACTAGCGTGCTGCCTTTTGGTCCTACCACCAGTACTGAAGTACAATCAAACTACTAGTCTGGTTGCTTTCTACTTCTAAAGTGATTTGTGTGTGACATTTTGCCCTTCACTTTTGGGAGCAAACAGTTTTGGGTTGATTCTATTGTTTCTTAAAGTCCTCCAGCTTTCAACAGTGGATTGCCATTTGCCATGTGAATTGCGGGTGAGGGCTGCTTGAGAAATATAAACATACATTTAGTTTAGTTTTTATTTATGTACATTTCCATCCTACCTTTCTTCCACCCTGGAATACAATCCCAGCCTTTGAGTGGACACAGTGATACTGTTCCTGTGATCCTAGCCTGCATATCTATAATATTGGTATATATATAACCAGAATAAAAATCCTGTAATCTCACAAAAAATCCTATACATTCACCATCAATCATAATAGAAATGTTCCATACTGGATGTTGAGTCAGATCTAAGTTGTACCTTGGCCTGTGCCAAGCCACCCTAATAGCCTTGGCTTAGAATTGTAGAAATGCTGATGTCAATTTCCAGAGAAAGCTGATATGATGCTATATTATAATTAATGTGCCCTAGAAAACAGGAAAAAATAACATCTCACCACCACACTGCATTTTTTAAAGCCATACATGTCCAACTCAATATGAATTCTGATCTGCTTAGTAAAGGCTTCTTTCACAGGGAAAGAAGTAGGAGAGGCACATTTCTATCTATTCCACAGTAGCCGGTTTATCCTCAGACCTGTCTGGTAGAAGCCTTCTGCCATCAGAGTAGAATATCTTCATGGAAGCCCAAAGGCAAGCCATTGCATGGTAGTATTTCGGAGATCAGATAGTACCAAGGAAAACAAGGCTCAGATCTATGCTCAGCCCTGTAGCTCGCTGGGTGATCTCTGACTAGCGCCTTCCACCCTAACCTACCACAGAGGGTTGTGGCAAGGATAAACAAATGGAGCAGGGATTGTGCACTCCACGTTGACACTTGAAGGAAAGGTGAGATAGAAATGTAAGACATTTTTAAATAAAGCCAAGGATGTTTGTCCACCATCATTCTCTCTCATTCAGTCACTTAATATATGCCAAAGCTATTATACATATTCCATCTACTCACAATATATAGTTGGTGTGATCACATCACTCTCCATGGCACTGATCAGATTGGTTGCTAAACAGCTGTAATTCCCAATGGCTTCTTTAACAACAGGAACAATGGAAAGCGTGTCTTTGTTTATAGAGTATGAGTAATTACTGCTGCCTTCAATGGGATTTCCATTTTTCATCCACTGGTAAACAACCCGAGTGCCTTTTGCCACCAAACATTTCAGAGTAATGTTTCCTTTTCTTTCCACAACTCCAAAAGAGGGTTCAGTGTGTATGATTGGCTTTGTGACAGGAACTGCAATAGAAAAAGTATCAGGAGTTATGGACAAAGTAGTTGCTTCTTTAAACAGAGCAAGTAAATTGCAGTTCAGTGGTCTGAGTGTGTAGGACTAGTACGGGTCGCATGTGTTTACCCCTAATGACTGCTGAAGATGTACTTTACACTAACCATCCATGATCTGTTAGGGATAGATGGGGACTCGAACCCAGGACACTGCTTCCCTCCATGTGGTATAAGCAATAGTGTACACAGCCCCAGAGGAGTGCTGCCAAGAGATCCAGTGCCACAGGCATGGTTTCAGGTGAATTTGAGTGCCAAAATAAGAGACACATATGTGTCATGGCTTGGCATCACCTCAATGAAGACTCTGAGCCTAAGGAGCTATTGGTCTCTCCAAGGAAGACTTGGGAACCTGTGATGTATTCCCAAGACCCAAGGACTTGGCTTTCTCATCAACTTCAGCTTTCAAGAGTGGCTCTCCCAAAGCTGCTTTATTTTGGTGTGGTGCCCAGTAAATCAGTAATAAGAAGCTGTGTGATTCAGAATGACTTCTGCAATGAAGACTAAATGGAAACTTTTCTGCAAGAACATCATCATCAATAACAACAACATCTGGAGCATTAAAGTGTAATCAAATGTGATGTAGGAAATATGTGGTTAGGATCACTGCTTTCTTCTTTGTCCTATTTTGAACAGGACCTGTGCATCTCTTCCTGCCCTTACCCATTGCATCAGAACTGTGACTGGGCAAATAGCAGCCTTCTGGGAGAAGTAAGTTTAATCAAGAAAATGAGGAGTTAACCAGTCGCCCTTTCTCCAGGGCACAGGCCAGATCTGAACTGCATAGCCCTGCCAGTGGCACAAACACTTAGGGCAGAGCAGGAGCTTCAGACCTGAGGACCACATCCAGGCCTCCTGGGATTCTAAAATAACCCTTGCAGCTTGCCCAGAAGGCCTCACATTCCTTTTCCCAAATCAATTATTTAGTGATTCCCCCACATTCTGTGTAGAATTTTCTCATTTTGAAAGGAAGAAATTCCCCCTTTAAAGCTCAGCTACTGGCAATAAGATCTTTAACTGACATTATTCTGGGTGGATAGGGGATCAGGCCTCACCCTGTTTGCTTTTGTGGCTCCTGAGAACTTCTCTAAATGGGAAAAGGTTTCCCACCCATGCCCTGGGCATCCTGATTTCAGCCTTCTGGTTGCACCAAGTTGTACCAAGAGCTTCAGCATTTCATGTTACTTACCATCAACAGTAACACGGATCTTTTCACAGGCTGCTGTTGTCCTATTTCCATCGATATTGATCTTAACAATATAATTGCCTTCATCACTCATGTTTAAAGATTTAATCAGCAAGGATGCATTTGGAGGTTTAAGTGTAAATTTGTGTTTATATTCTAAGTCTGGGACAACTGACTGATTTAGAGAGATAACCAGAGATTTGGGGGTTGTTGGTGGTTTCTCAAACATCCATATTATCTGGACATAAGAAACAGTAATGTTGAAATAGTAGTCAACTGGGAGAAAGAGTGACTGGCCTTCAGTGCCATGGATTGTATGTGATGGAACCGTCAGCTTTAAAGCAGAGCAAATACCTGTACAGGAAGAGAAGAAATTGAAGTGGGAAAGATCAAACTTTGAAATGCAAATAAACAATGTACAATAGTTGGCTTAGGTATTATTGTACGACAATACATTTCAAAACTTTGAGGGACTCTCCATAATGCTACATTGTATTTGCCCTCGCTTTGAAACATTTCCACCATTGTTACTATTGCTCAATTCATCACGGATTTTAATGCAGCAGTCTATTATATTACCTATAAACTATGTCATTTCATTTTTGATATATTGCATTGGATCTAGAAGACAGACACATTTTAGTCCCATTGAAATCAATGCGACCAGTTAATCATAACATTGATTTCAAAGAAATTAAAGCTTGATTAACTTTCCCAGTAATCCTGGGACATGGTTCTTCAGAAGTAGACCCCACTGTGTTCAGAGAGATTTTATTATTTATTTATTTATTTAGGGGACTTCTATGCTGCCCCATTCGCCGAATCCTCGGGGTGGCTCACAAACCATGAATAAATAGAATACAATAAAACTATATAAATTGACTATATAAATTTCATCCCCACCCCATAACACCATGGCCAGGTGCCTGAAAACTGCTGTGTGGGAAGAGCGGGCAGGTGAAGATCACCTCTGCTGCCCCTCCCACTCTGCATTGGCTGATGAGCACCACACAGGACTGTGTCTTGTGCTGAGACTAAGCTTCATAGTGTCATGCTTGAAAGGTCAATGGCATTTTCTGTTTAAATCCATAATATTATATATGCACCCCTCTGCCCTGTATTGGATCTCCCAGAGGAGCAGACCCTGAGGTTTCCAGAGATCAAAGTAGGCTGACTTCCTGCCTCGTTCAGTAAAGCAATAGTGGGGAACCTCAGGCCTCCAGGAACCTCCAATAGCTCCCTTCATCTGCCTCCCTTTCCCCAACTGCTGGTTGTTTGTTGCTTTCCTGGCTTTTGTTTAGTTTTTTCCCCATTCTAAAATGTCTCTCCTAAAGCATACTTTCTGGCAGTAAGAGCATTACTAAGTGGCATGCCTTACTATGCTTTTAATTTGGCCGCTCCCACTCAAGGTAGTCCTTGAGAATTTCTGTGAAATTTAACTCAGCTACTGGGTTAAATTTCAGAGTAGCTGAGTTAAATTTCAGACAAAATACTCTGAGCAAATCTGCTTAGAAGTGGAACAGTATGCAAGTATTTTGAATAGATTAAATTGTAAATAAGTACTTCTGGTCCCAGTAATATTTTTGGATAGCTGTGTGAGTAGGTGTATGCCTGTTTCACATGAAGTAGGTACTGGATAGTAATTTAGGAGACAAAATGCTATACTACTGTAATGGTTCCATGTGGTTTCTCCTGACTCTTAGACTTGCCCTCATTAAGGTCATGGAATACATCCAACCAAATAACAGTTGAAAAGAAATCCTTTTGTTTCCCTGTCAGGAAGGGCGGAGCTCCCTGCAGGGATGTGAAGTTGTGCTCTGTATATAGTCTGATGGTTTATACAGGTGTACTCAGAATGAGGAATTTCTATAAGGGTAGAAGGAAGTAGAAATTAGGGAACTTGCTGATATACAACTTGCTGATAAAGCTTCCTTGCTTTATCTCTTTTATGTGTTATGGGAACAGAGCTAGGATTTAAAATCTTTGTGAGGGTTATGCTGTGAAATGGAGTACAAATTATTATTGGTAGTATTAGTATTATTTCTGGACCACCTTGTAGCCAAAGCTCTCAAAATAATTACACTATTAATTAAATAAGAACAACAACACAGGTAACAACAGCAACACTTTTATTTAGCTAGTTTCATCTTGAGGTTCTAGAAGTCCCTGACAAGGGAGTCACTCAGCCCGTCTATGGAGTGCAAACCTCCCCTAATTTTCCCCTCCCATCCCATAAAATTTGCTACTGCTCATTTGCAGAAGGGCAGGACTTCCTAAGATGGGATAAAAATGTTTGAAATAAGTAATAAATATTATTGAGGAAACACAGCATTCAGATCAATTAGTTCTCAAATAAAGAATAAGAAAATAGCTCTTTGACTGATATCCTAACCCAGGGGTTGGCAACCTTTAACACTCAAAGAGCCATTTAGACCCATTTCCCACACAAAAGGAAACACCGGGAGCCGCAAAACCCTTTTGGCATCTAAAATGAAGATGATCCTGCATATATCATTTTTACCTTAATGCTATGTATATCGTCATTATGATTTAGCTGTAGCTCTTGTTCAGTCACTAAAAACTGTTATTTTTAATCTTACATTATAAACAAGTAGGACTCCTTTCATATATTTTGAATAGGAGAACAGCTTCCTGAAGAGTCAAAGTCAGTGCTAAAGGGCTCCATGCATTAAACAGCAAACCCCGTAACTTCGTCAGCAGTAAAAGCAAATGAATCTACCCAAGTATCATTAAATGTTTGGTTTTCTTCAGAAACTTTTCTTCGATTTATCCAAGCGCTGTGCTGTGACGGGCCGTGGATCGGCGGTGGCTGTGACATGAGCGATGGAGCTGCAGCAGAGGCATTCAAGAGCCACATGAGGCTCCGGAGCTGTGGGTTGCTGACCCCTGACCTAACCTAACCAGGCTCCACCTGTCATTCTAAGGATGTGTTCACAAAACACAATAAGCAACCCTACATGGTTGCCATGGTTCATGCTTTTTCAACATGATCGATCTGACAAACGATCAAATGGCTTTTACTTTATCATGGTTTTCATCCTCTCTCTTTAATTCTCCTGCTGTACCACACCAGGCATTGTGCCTGAAATTCAGTCTCAAGAAACACTGGTCCAATCATGTGCCTGTGTTGCCTGCTTCTTTCACATTGGTCCACACATAGAGGATGGCTGGCTGGAGCTGCCACTCCTGCAGCTGCCCCTCCTTCCTGCGGACTCTGTGGTAATTGTATACTAGGAGTATGGAAATCGTGATCCTGGGCTTGGACAACATGGCAACCCATGGTAGTATGGAGGAACCATAGAACAAACTGTTGTTTCTTATCATGCTTTCTAAAGACCAAACTTACCAAGATGAAATACCACAACTGTGTTCAGGTCAGCACAACAGGCCAGTAATGGTAAAAAACACTTTTGCCTGTTGTTGCCCGAACCCAGCCTAATAAACAGGCTTACTAGGGACTAAGCTCCTCAGTGGAACTTACTTTTGAGGAAGTATACATAGCATTTAATTGTACAAAGCTGTAATCTTGCACAGTTAGACTCCTTAGAGTCCAATAGCTTCGAATTTTATTTCTTTACTGCACTTTTAAACTGCCCAGTACCTGAAATTCTTTGGATGGTGTACAATACATTAAACACATAAACAGGACAGAATAAAACCAATATAAAACCACCAGCAAACATTAAATGCATTACAACAGTATAAAACCAAATTAAAAACAGCAGCAGAAGCACTAAAAACAGTGTTAAAATGCCTAGGCAAACAACACACTTTCTTTGCTCGAATTTGGTCCTTGGGCCTAATTTCTCTGTCTTGGATATAAACAGGCTAGGCTTTCCCAGAGTGACCTCCAACGTGCACTGTACTTCCATATCTGTCTTTAAGTATTAGTAAGCAAAACACTACTCTTGTTGACTGAAAACAGCCTTCCCTCCCTGCTTTTGTTTAAATAAAAATGGTGACATCATATTTTCAAGTGTATTGGATCAACTAAAGTCTCCATGGGAAAATGCTCTTTTTATTTTTGTAAGAACATTTCAGAACATGTCAGAGTAGCACAGTACTGAAATAAACTTGACTTTCATTCCTTCTTGTTTTATGTTTCTCAGCATATAGCTTTAGGCTGAACAGGACAGAACACTGTCAGATTGGAATGCTGGTGTGTAGCTGAACAAAACTGATTTAACAGAAGTTGTAAGCAAACACCGAGCTGTTAATAGTACCGGGGTTCTTGGCTCCTGAGCTTTCTGTGAGTAGAGCCTACATTGTGGGTTTCCCAAGGCAATGTTCTTTAAGACCTGAACCCAGCTTCATGGGTGAAAGGGCAAGTAGCTCTGGTTGCCCGTCCTTCCCTGCTTGCCACTCACTACTGCTTCCTTCTTCAGTTGTAGAAAATTAACATTCCTGTCATCAGGCATGTGCCTGTAACGTCTGGGAGTGGGGGGAACTGTGCTATTCCATGAGAAGATCAAACTTCCATGTTCCCTCACTTCTGGTCTGGTGCACGGTTGAGCGGAGTGAGTCATCATGCTACTTGACATGTATGGCCTTCTCTTAAGGCAGGCATGTCATTGTGGGACACTTTGTTAACTTTTCCCATCCCAGGCCAGACCAGACTGGCAATGAAGAGTTTAATTTACTAATATGCATACATGATGTTTGAAGCCTGAAACTGCCCGAGACCTGAGTCCTTTTGTTTTTAGTCCTTCTATCCTCCTCTTATGAGGTTTTCAGATGTATCAGGAGTTGGGAAATTCTTGTGATGTGTTGTCCACCCTCTGCACAGGCAAGTGAAAAACAACAAGTCCTAGTTGGGATTACTGAACTAGTCCTGAGCTGTTTGAGCAAATAAGGATTAAACATATCCACAAGCCTCCTGTGCAACGTACATCTGTTTGCTGTAACCAGTGTGGGTGTAACATTCATATTACTGACCAGTTTAATCCAAAGCTGACTGAAGTCAACTGAATGCCCTGAGAAATCATTTATAAACATATTGTTTGGAGGATGTACGTATTGATGCTGGAGTGATCCACTTATCACTAACTGTATCTTTCACAAATAGAAGCAACTGGGGAGCATAAGATTGGAGCGGGATATGGCATTGGAAGGAGGGTTAGCTAGATGAGAGAAACACAGTCTAGACATCTACTGGTTGTCTCATGTTTGGACCCTCCTTGCACCTGCAGGTTTGATGGTTGCCCTATCAGTCTGCTCTCTGGTAGATGACTATAAAAAAGTATACTTAAGGGCAGTGAGAACAACAAACAACACCTTACTGCCTCTATTCAGTCCTCTGCCTGCCATCCAACAAACCATTTTAAGGTTGTTTGTTGCCTGTGATATACAGAATCTAATGTTGTAAGACCCATCTGAGACCCACTTGTTAGGCACTTCCAGGGCAAGATCTCTTGCATCCTCCAGGATTTAGACTCCAGCATTATAGCAGTTGAATCTGGTGAGGCTTTCAGAACACAGACTGATCCAGTTTTATTGGATGAGCTTCAGGTGTTAGAGCTTGAGAATGTTGACAAGGCATTTGGACAGGTTTGTGCATCCACTTCTATTCTGGATCTTTGACCCTCTTGGCTAATAAAAACCAGCAGAGAGGGAACAACTGGCTGGACCTGAGAGTTGATTAATGCCTCCTTATGGAAAAGGGTAGTCCCATGCTATCTCAAAGAGACAGTGGTGAGTCATTCCTGAAGAAACCCACTCTGGATCCAGAAGACTTGAATAATTTTAAGCCATTGTGAAACATCCCCTTTTTGGGCAAGGTCTGTGAACCAGCTTCAGGCACACTTGGATGAGACTGTTTAGCTAGATTCATTTCAATTGAGGTTCAATCCAGGTTTTGTCACAGAAACAGCTTTGGTTGCCCTTTATAATGACCTGTGACAGGAGAGAGATGTTGATTCTCCTGTACCTCTTAGTGGTTTTTGATAAAATTGACCACTTCTGGGCTGAGTATGGACTGGAGGATACCTCATGGCAGTGGATCCACTCCTATTGGGATAACTGACTGCAGAAGGTGGTGCTTGAGGGATATTGTTTAGCCTCTTGAACTCTCTAGTATTTTATCCCTCAGGGGTCAGGCTTATCCCCATGCTATTTAATATCTACGTGGAACTGCTGAGCAAGGCTGTCCAGAGTTTTGAAGTGCATTGTCACCAGTATACTGATAATGTACAACTCGCTTTCTTTTCAACAGAAGAGACCATGGATGTGCCTGACCACAACAATGCACTGGATGAGAGCTAACAAACTGAAGCTCAGTCCAGACAAGACTGCAATGCTCTTAGTGAGTGGTTCTTCTGATTGGCTGGAGATAGTTCAACTGCTTTGGATGGGGCTGTATTCCTCGTAAAGGAGTAAGTTTATAGCATGGGATTCCGCTTGAGCCATCTTTGTCACCTGTGGCTCATCTGGCCTCAGTGGCATGGAGTACGTTCTTCCCTCTTTGGCTGGTGGCCCAGCTACACCCGTTTGGACAGGGATAGTCTGTTTTCATTAATAGGGTAGGGTAATCCCTAAATTAGATTACTACAATACACTGTGTATGGTGCTGCTCTTGAAGACTTGTCAGAAGCTGCAGCTTGTACAAAATGCAACGGCCTAATTAATAACAGGGAACAGAAGGTCTGAACATATAAGACCACTTCTGGTATGCTTGCATTGGCTGTCTAATTCAAGGGGCTCTTTTCTACATAGCTTGGGACAACAATACCTAATAGAATACATTTCCAAACAGACAGCCTTCTCAGGGGTACTCCCCCCCCGCCGCATTCTGGAATTATCTCCCCTCTGAGGCTGACCTGGCATCAACGTTGTCATCTGTTTAGCATCAGGTTAAATTGCTCTCTATTTCTAGGCATTTAATGGCATGTGATGAAATATGTCAGCTGTTTTAATGTTTATTTTATTTTATGACACTGTTTTATGATATCTATATTTTATTTTGTTCATTTTTATTGTTGGACTTTGATAAATTGCTGTGAAACACAGAGAATTTTGGCTATTTGGCAATATAGAAATTGTTATTAATAATCAGAATTCTAGTGGCAACATTTCCTGTGGTATGATAGCAAGTAAGCTTCCAGCCTTCCCCTTGCCTCACTCATAGTTCCACTTCTAGTGCAGTGAACACTGGATATGAAAACAAGTAAATTAATTTATAACATAGGAAGATACTATGTACTAGATGTGCCATCTTTGTACCCAGTGCCAAAACATCAAAAGCAACAGAAGCACACATACAGATTTTAATGTAATCAAATTTCACCTTACTGGAAAATAAAATGACAATGTATGAAAACATATGGGAAATCAAATGTATCTCAGTTAGAAGGATTGTAAGTGTTAAACTTAAATATAACTCCTGGAAAATTGTATGCAGCTTGGAACAAGTACTCAAAATATACTTTTCTTAAGTATACTTTTCATTCTATAAACAGTCATAATGACTTTAAGAAGAACATAGTTATGGTAATTATAGTTATTCTATTACTACATATGGGACTATGAAGACAAATAAAATCATTTGCACAATGTATTATCAATATAGGAGAGAGAATACCTGTTATTCAGTGTAATTTCACACTGCTTTTCTAACCCACTGGATATAATGTACATTACATATATATGTGAATTATAGCACAATTCCATGAATGTCTACTTGGAAGTAAACCCAAGTAAATGGGCAGGTAGAGATTTATTTACTTGATTTATATATATTTTTTGATTTGACCTTTCTCTAATTATGACATTCAAGCTGGTTCTTTGGAATATTCCTCTCTCAGGAACCCCCACCTTTGGATCCTTTCAGGTCTAGCTCCCCCCACCCCCATTTCCCCACTTTACTCCTCTCAGGACACCCCTCCAGATTTTCCAAGTCATCCTTTTACTCCTTTGAGAACCTTGTGAATCCTCATTTTCTGTTCACCCTCCTCAGTCACAAACTGAGCTCTCAAGCTCTTTTCATCAAACACCCCAGAATTTCCTTCAGGATTCCATCCTGCCATAACCCGGCACTGCAATTCACCTATCTCATATTCAATGTTGAACATAACATGAACACAATGAACTGCAGTTATCCATGAATAAGTGTGTAGTAGGGAGAGAGTGAAAGAAGAGAGAGAGTGATCAGCTATGATTTGGAACACATTTTTTCATACAAGTTGAAACTGACTGTTCTTGACAGTTTTAATATCTGTAAACAGAAAAATTCACAAGTATGAAATAAAGCCTGAAACCTGGCTGAAATATCAGAAAAGTACAATAAGGCACTCAGGATCTTACCTAAAAGCAGGACATAGATCTTCCATTGCAAGTCATAATATCTGGTGCTAAAGGGCTCCATGAAAGCATCCTGTCTCATGCAAATTCCTCCTCTTTTTGGTGTTCAGTCAGAAACCTGGTACAGCAGCTGTGAGGGTTATTTGCTAGGGAAATAAGGACTGAGGTATCAGTTCCTACCCTGCCTTGCTTTAGATGATTTGAATATGTGTATACAAAAGACAGAGGGAGTGGGAACACCTGTTGGATTAGTGTTCGACATCTTCATTGCTTATGATCCTATCATAATTCCCCGCTCTGGTATGTTCACAGCAAATACAGAGCATGATAAATGGAGCATACACAGTATGAATCACTCAACACTGATAAAAAATAAATGAGCCTAGAGAGCATATGCAGGTTGCATTCACCTTAACACAGCAGGCAATTAAACAGCTACATGGAGAGGCAACATTGACCTGGACATGAGTGTAAGAGCTAGAAATCAAACTTTCCTCTTGGTTTGCTTGTCCCTTTTAGATAAAGGGATTGGATAGTGCTATCCCCCCATAAGGTGGAAAAACAACTATGTAATAAATTGGTTCTTACCCAAAAGGGAGAGAGCATGAAACAGCCCTGTAAAAACAATGTCTTGATTAAAACATGTTTCTATACTTAATGCCACTGCCACTTGGATTTTGAAGTTCTTGGGCAATCTGCCCTTGACCTGGAAGTGTGCGAGGCTTTCTGTGCCAAATGAAAGTGGCAGCTGTAAAGAAACGGTAAGAGGTCCTTAGACTGTTTTGGGTTCTTGACCAATTCCAAATCAGGAGCTGGGTTCCTTAATTTAAACTCAAACAACATGTTCAACATTGAAAGTTATCTTGAGAACATTAGGCCCTAAATTTGATCGGCTATCAAGAGATTTTAGAGGCAACTGAAATGATGTTGTGTAAATTTACATGTACAGTGTAGCTTTTTGCTTGTGGCTTCTTCTCATATTCTGATAAACTTGCGCAATGTGTGGGTCATGGCGCCATTTCCTATGCCAGCTTCATTGTCTCTAACATGGGGAACTGGTTCACTTGAATAAAAATAAAGGAAAAAGAAAGAATTCTGTAGCCATTTGCTAAGATAAGATTGCAAGAATGTGTGTGTACTTTATTAAGTATTTGAAACACAGAATCATTCTCTTCTAATTCATGAATTCCCTAGGGAAATTGGAAAAGTTACCTGTCCCCAGTATTTCTCTTTTTCTACCTACCTGAACAGATGATTTGTAGGGCTAGGGCTGCTAACATTAAGAGTTATAAATGTTTGGTAGATTATTGCTTTGTAGTTTCAGGGTATAGCTGGTATGAGCTAAAGGCAAAATAAACATATATTGTGGCTTCAAAACAAACAGTGTATGTTGGGAATTCATTGCTCCTGGTGAAACAACCGTTGCTCACCTGAAGTATTTAGTATGTCTGATTTAAACCAATGTCTGATTAAAGCGGGGAAAATCCCCAGTCTTGCACTTGGTAGTAATTGTCCTTAAAACATCACCATCACAGACCCAGGCAAGCCATGTATTTCGAGTCAGCTGGCAAGCCTGTCCTCCCCGCCCCTGCAGAAAGAGGGATTTGACTAAGAATTTGAGACTCGCAATACAGTCTCGCAGCTACAAGGAATGATCCTCTTTTACAATTGCCAAATGGTATCTATACTGCAGAGCTGCTACAACCTCCAAGAAAGGGATACTGAATTATATTGACATTTAGAGGTTAATTTTTAATTTTTAAAAACTAAAAAATAACTACATTTCTTCCCCGAACTGCTTCCCATTCACTGCTATCGTGCCATTATTTTTCAGATCCTCCGCTGGGGAGGAGAAACGAAAAACTCGCTAAGCAGAAACCAGGAAGTTTCGCCTCCCAGTGGTAGATTATCCCTCCAATTTTACCTGCCTCTAAGTGGCTTCTTCCCCCTTGCAAATTCCAATGTTCCTGAAGACACCCTACGTCCTTTGCTAAGCCTTATGGACTTGTAGTTCTTTAAGCCAAGATTTCCGGCCCAAAGCATGCGAGGCTAGTGCTCACTCTGAACTACAAGTCCCATGAAAAACGGGACAGAAAGGAACGCTTGTCACGTGATGTACAAAATGGCTTCCCTGTGTCAGAGAGAGCCCTGTCGGATGGATGGTAGGAGTGTGTGAGGCGGGTCGTTCGGTTTTGCGCTGCCATGCAGAAGATCAAGTCGCTGATGACCCGACAGGTACTGTGGGGCGGAAAGTCACAAATTTGCTAGGTCGCTGAGGGCAAAGAGGTAGCTTGGAGCTATGAGTGTAGCCACGGGAGTAGCAAACCGAGGGAAGGTTGGGAGGAAATTGGCGGGGGGGGGGGCGTGTTTTGCGTTTGTAGAGCAAGGCCAAAATCCCCTCCACCCTGAAGGGTTTGGAATGAGGATGGGATTTCTAGGGACGGGTTAGCCTTAATCGGAAAATCTTTTAACATCCCCCTCAATATATATATATGAGTTTAGAATGTTAGCTTTCGGAGTGAATTGGGGTAGTCAAAGGCGTGCTTGTTTAAAAATGAGGTAAAAAGAAAAGCAAGGATTCCAAGACATAAAAAGAGACGTTTTTGCGTTGTAGTGTTCCTGAGAGAGCTGGGGATCCTTTGGCCTCCGTTTGTGCTTTGGGCTATAGCCCTCTTTTTTCCTCTCTTAGCAAATGTGAAAAGAGATAGGAACAGGCAGAACAATCTCTTCCTTTGTAGGAAAGGAGGATCCCTGCATTGTCATTACTTATCATTAGTAATACTTCTCGATTGCTTCTTATTTGTAAAGATCCCAAAGTGGTTTTCAGTGACACCCTAAAATAAGCTAGTGCACATGTAATCATACAATGTTAGCGAATTTTGGTTGACTGCTGGAGTAATGCCAAAGTTTAAAAAAAATCAGTAAAAGTCTAAAATATGCCATTGTTGAGGTCCAATGTATCACAGAGGGAAGATTGTAGGACAAAAATGAATAAAGGAAGAGGAGTAGAAATGGGGAGAGCAGAAGAAAAGAAGAAATAAGGAGTTTTTTAGGAGGAAGGCAAGAAGGGCCACCACATCCTGGGCAGTCCATAACTTATTTCAATAAATGCCCCCAAACAGAGGGATTTAGGGCACAACTGTATGCATATATAGACAGAAAAAAGTCCCACAACTCCCAGCTTTCATTAGTGGGCAGAGTATGCAGGAAACTGTAAGGCTTTTTTTTTTTTCAAGAAACCTTTGAATTTCTCTGAGATTCTGATTGCTGAGGCTGAGCAGATTTGCCCAGCCTTTAAATTATTCAAACCTGTTATGACATAAAGGTTCATATGCTGCCTTGTAAGACTCAACAAGCTGGTAGAGTTGCTGATTGTCCCAAACAACGGGGCAATCAGTTTTGTTTGGCAGTGTAGCATTTAATGGGAGTAGAGAAAATTGATTTGACTTCCCTCAAAATGTTGCAAATACCTTGATAACAAATGCTATGTTATGTACATTAAAGAGAGAATTAGTATTTGGAATGAAATGCTCTTATAACCTGATGCTGTTAAGCATAAATCTCATACAATGATACTCCTTTTATGGAGTAGCATGCAAAACGAGTCAGAGAAAACTGTCTTTGTTCTAAGAATGCATTCAAGCTTGAATGCTCTGTGATATGGCTGACAACAGAGAATAAGTTGCAGATCTCAGATCACTGCACAGTAAATATTAGAGGAGATTCTTTTTCCTACTCTCCACACAAATTCAGTGTCCGTGTAGACTGGGCTTCTCCAGTCAATCTACAAAGTGTGACATAGACTACTGTGGGGCCCCTCAGTTGTGCTGTCAGACAAAATTGTTGTCTTGATCCATAAGGATAGCATTTTCTGAAGGGATTTCCCTTTCCCTTCTGGATCATCGGCCTGGGAACTTGAGATGGATCCATTAGTTTTCATTTTGCTCCTTTTGTTGTTGGTGTAATCTAGAATTAGGGTTGTAGATCTCTAGATGTCTTTGGCTTACAACTCCTGTCATTCCTCACCATTGGTTATGCTTACTGGGGCTGATGGGAATTGTAGGCCAAAACATGTGGAAGTCCACAAATTGCCTCTGCCTGTTCTAATCCCTGCCTAAATGCCACCAGCAAATTTTCCAGAGTTCTTCATCATGTGGAGGGCCTCCCTAGGTTTTCCTCTTGAGGCAGTCATCTTCCAGGAGTACAGATGGAGGATAGGGGTAGGATTAGACCACTCTCTTTTCTCATGTGTTACTTTAAGCCCTTTTCTTGAATGCTTGGTAAGGCTCATGTCTCCCTTAATTATTAGATTACTGCACATCCCATTATGTTTTCATTTAATTTATGAATGCAATATAGAGGCATGAGCTGGAACCATACATAGGATCAGGTAGCAGAAAATATTCATCCTTTTACTGCAATTTAAAACAATACCTATTTCAGGTTCTCTCACATGGAAACAATAAAATATTTTTAGTTTTGATTCTCAAATTATTAGCCTGATGTAGGCTAGTTAAAACACCCATGCTTAGTGTTGGAGTATTTTGACTGTGCACTGCAGATAATATATTACCTGTCACCTTTTTTTTCTTCTCCCCAGGGTCTCAAAAGTCCTCAGGAAAATGTTCATGATTTGAGCCCCCTTGAGAACTTCAGAATACCAAGCAAGGTATGATTGACAAACAGTTTACTAGATGTGATCCATTTGCAGGGAGTCTGTCATCTTATGCTGCTTTCAACTTGTGATTGTTGCATATTTAAAATGTAATGCAAGCTAAATATGAGATGGATTGATTTCATAAGGAAAGCCACAGCCTTGAATTTAGAAGAGCTAAGCACGGCTGTTATGGATAGGACATTTTTGTGGAATTTCATTCATAAATCAGGGACAGTGTGGCAGCACATAACAACCATATAAGCCAGCTACAGTTTATGATGGACAGCCAGTGGCCTTAGTGTGTTCTGTGGATCCTGGCAGTATTGCTGTAAAGGCTTCAGCCATTCTGAAGTAAGGCATTGGTACTGGCAGCTCAGAAAACTCTCCTTCCTATATGGTTTCATGACAACTTAGCTCAGCAATGCTTAAGCTAGAGTGAGAAGGAGCTGCCAAAAGGTGGATGTAAATGGCACATGTTGTCCCCTGGGCAACCATGCAAAATCTCTTTGTGCTACTGGCTTCACAGGAAATATTAAAAGATGTTTGTACAGTTGCCAAGTTGAAGTAGACTTCTTCTGTCCCCTTGCATATTATCTGTTGCCTATTAATTTGGCCCTATCTCTGTGAGGCATCTAAGACATGGGATGTTTCCCCAGTCACTTAAAAGGAACTGTATATTATTCACAGGTAGACATCTTGATTCCTGCCCCCCCAAATCTGCAACACTGATTCAGTCCTTTCATTTCAGGTTCTTTTTTTTATTTTTCTTAAATTTGAGCTGAGGTGGTTAGTAACCAAGGATATGGGATCCAGTAGGTAGATTGGTCAGGCACCAGATAATAATTACCTTATTTGCCCAGACGTTTTAGATCTTGATATTTTGCTTCTGTTTTCTGCTGAGGCTGCATTAGTGTTCTGATCATTTGATATTTTAATGTTTGAATAATCTAATATGTTATGTGAATTGCTGAGATTTGAAAGACTTTGGACTATTAACTGAGAAACAAGTGTGTGTAATAGATATAAATTCATGATTTAACCTTTGCTTGCCTCAAGTGAGAGGAATGGAAATTTCTTTTGTGCTTTATTCCATTGCTGCTTCAATGTGAACTGGAGGGTGTATGTGTGTGGGAATTAGTATGCCAATGGGATCATACCAATGGGATAAAATGGTATTGTGTGGTTGTTCCAGTTAGCTATGCCCTCTTCCAGGATATTTCTCCCTCTGCTTCCCTTTTTTCCCCTTCTTGTACTCCCAAGAGACATTCAGCATTCTGTGGGCTCTGAGCATATATGGTCCTTATAAAACTGGAAGTGTTTTTGTATTACTACATACAGGTTCTTCTGAGGATGTTGATACTTCTTTGCTTCTCAGTGGCTCTGTCTTTTGCCTAGTCTCCTGTTGGCATTCACCAGCAAAATTTTCTGTTAGGAGGAATTATATGAAAATTCTTTGATTTACTTGCTTTATGCTTCTGAGTGAGACAATCCCCCTGCTTGGCTATGCAGACATGAATACCTGAGTGACGCAAGGAAGGACATAGCCCAGTGACAGAGTACATGCTATGCATATTTAGGCTCCCAAGTTCAATTTGCATTGAATAGGGCTGCAGAAGATGGCTTCTCTGAAATCTTGGAGTGCCGCTGCAAATCTTATTGTACTGTGCTAGATAAACAAATAGCCTGATGGTATAATTCCCAAGGGGTAAATGTCCTCTTGATAATTTAAAACAGTCATAATACCCATTGTACTTTTCCCTGAAATCAATAAGCATTTGGCAGATTATGCAGAATTTGGATGAAACTTTCTAGCTTGGTCTTTGCTAATCAGTTTTAATTCAACATAATTATTTGATTATGCAAAGTGTGTACAAATGCATGATTTCTGACTTCTTTTTTTGCATAAACTTTTTGGCCTATAGGTATGACAGATACATTTCTGTGATAACGTATCAATGTCATAAGGATTATGATGTCACAACTGGATATTTAATCTGCTTTAAACTGGTTTATTTTGGGGTACTTTATGAACAGCAAATGTACATAGATAGCATTTAGCAAAAAACAGGCAAATATGTTAAAAAGGCAGAGACAAGGATTGTGTTACCTTCTAGAGTGACGCATATAAGCCAGTGTTATTCTTTGATGACTGTGAGACATTTAAGTCATTTGAAAAGTATATATTATCATATCAAGGACAGATCGTATTCAATGATTCTAACAAATACTTCAGCAGGAAAATATTATTTTGGGCCTGGCAGAAACCATGTGTTAAAAATGGGTGCCCAAGAGTTTGCAATGTTTTATTTCATTGTATTGGTTTTGTGGCTAACAGTACTTCTCATGGAGTGGTTCCTGCTCTGATATATTGTTAGGTGAGCAAGTCATTGATAATGTCCTCAAGTGTCAGAGTTACCCAGCTGTGTATATGCCTGTTCTTGCTATAGTGTCTCAGTGGTGCATTTCAGTGATTTTAGACTTTGGGCCTAATGGGGCAGGGGACATTCTTTAAATCAGTGCTGGGAACAATGTTGGTGTTGCTAGACTCCAAATCCCATCAGCCATAACCAGCACAACCAACAGTGATGGTTGATGAGAGTTACTTTCCAGTAACATCTGGAGGTTAGCATGTTTCCATCATTTGCCCATTTTGGTGAGCCAGAGTTGGGTAAAAACAACTACACAACTTCTCCAGTGTCCTGATCTGACAATGTCACCTATATCTTGACCATTCTAAAAGGAGCTGCATTTAGAGAGACACTGTAGTGTGGTGGTTAGAGTGTTTGACTGGATCCAGGTGATCTGGGTTCTAAACTGCTGTTGGCCACAAAGCTAAGTGAGTGACTGACCAGTCACTGACCCTCAGCCTAACTTACTACACAGAGTTGATGTGAAGATGGAAAGGAAGAGGAGGGTTATATAAGCTATCTTGAGTTCCTTGAAGGAAAAAAGCTGGGATATAAATAAATAGTAATTAATATTACATTTTTAAACTATCTCACAGTGGTTTTGCATGTAATGGTGATATGATAGAAGCTCTACCAACATTAATTGGTTGCTGGATATCCCCTCAGATGCCTTATTTGACATTATATTTCAGGGGACTTCAACATTTTTGAGTTGCTGGGCACATCTAGAAATTTTAGTGTTGTGGGTGTTCTCACCAAATGGCTCTCATGGAAGTCTTGCTTGTTTATTAAAGGGCTACCATGGTTGGCATGGCCAGCTGCAACGCATTATAATTTACCAAAAGGTGCTCTGGGAAGACTGAAAGAAAAGTAGGTTACCCAGCAACCAAAGTACAAAGCAGAGCTGGGCATCCAAGCTGCAAACAAAACCACTCTTTTGAGCTCAAACAGTATTGTGCTCTAGGGCAGCAATTCACTCAGCAGAATAGCAGCATCCCTATTTTAATATTGAAAAAGTGTTAATAAATAAGATAAAATAGAAATCAGGAGCAGTATGTAGCTGGATAGGTGCCAAGAGAAGTGTCCATGGGAACCATGTTGGAGATCACAGCTTTATTTCTGTTCATGCAAGCCATAGACTAATTTATTACAGACTTCAAATAAACCTGTTAATTTTTAACAATACGTTTTGTTATGTTGCTACTATAACCTATATGGCTACACTTGGCCTTCATCCAACAGCATCAGTACCTGGTTGCCTCAAATACTTAGATGTTTGATGCTGTTTCTAGGAATCTGAAATATTTATGCAGCCTTGCTAATCATATGGAAGGTTACAATGACTGTGACTTAAGTATATTGTTAAACCCTTTTCCTAAGAATTCAGCCTTCTCCAGCTTGGTGCCCTTCACATGTTTTGAAGTATGATTCTCATAAGCCCTGACCAAACCACACCATTGGAGGAGGAAAAATAAGAATTGGTTTTGTATTTGTACTGCAACATAATTTTTTAAAAGAATCCCTGACCATGCTGGTTAGGGCATTCTGGAGTTGAAGCCAAAACATCTGGAGGACTTAAGGCTGGGGAAAGCTTTTTTGGGGAAATATCTCTATATACATGGGAATATGCTTTCCCTCTTAGGTTTAGAATGTTGGTACATGAAGCCCTGAATTTGTGAGATTTATGTTGAATCTGCCAAATTGGCAAGCAAAGTGCCTTTTCTCATCCATCTGGGCAATAATGCTTCATTGGCTCTATTGCATATTAGTTCCAGTAACGTGTGTATGGTAGCAGGCTGAAATCACACGAGCAAGCCAGCAGAAGTTGCCTCTTTGGTTCTTCATACTAGTTAGGAATGTGGTTTGGATAGTTGGTCTTCATTAGTCATTCATATCTGTGGATTCTTGTTAAAGGGAATGAGACTTACTGGAAAACCACCCCCAGTGGCTGTTCAGATTTAAAGCAAATTGTTTCCTTAATCTTTCTTGGAAACTACTCTCAGGATTTCATAACTTTCATTGCAAAATATTCTGCTGATAATGATTGGCTGATACATTTCCCTATCCTACATATTTGCTGTTGGGACAGAAATGCTTTTCTTTATACTTGTAACTAAGAAATAGTGAAGTTGCTTTGGAAGAAAACACATGCCACTAGTCTGAAATTGACAGGCAAAAGCAGAATTCTTCAAGCTGATACTCTTTATATTTTTTTTGGACTACAGCTTCCATAATCCCTGGGCATTGCCCATGCTGGATGGGGCTGATAGAAGCTTTAGTCCAGAAGATCTGGTGGGCACCAGGCTGGAGAAAATTAGGTTCACGTATTAATGTGGCTATCTGTTGAATCTCTTTTAGGAAGGCTTGTTAAGAGGTGTGGGTCTGTTGGGCAAATCATTCTTTTCTGTAACTGTTTTATGGAGGTTAAATATGTGTTTTCATCTAGAAGATTGCAACTGCACAGGCCCTTCCTAGTAGTGTTATCCTCCTGGACAGAATATGTAGACATTACTCATTCATCAAGATGATAATACTGTATTTAGACAGGAAAAAGTTCCATAACCCCCAGCATTCCCTGCCCACCATGACTGGCTGGGAGTTATAGGACTTTTTTCCATCTATATATACATCAGATTGCACCCTAAAATATCCATTTTTACCTGCTCTTTTTCTTGCAGTATCTCTTGCCCTGACAATGTTTTCTGTCTAGCTGGCAGGTTTTTGGGAAGGAATCTACATACTTACCTTAGGCAATGTTTAAGCATATTCCTCTTACATTTAAAAACTGTGGTGTGTTTGTGGCTGAGCCAATACCTGAAATTCAGGTTTCCATGGTTCACCATGGACTGGACAATACTGACTTTTCGCATCTGCATTTGCAGAGAGAGGCTTTTTGAATGGAAAATTGTCAACACAAGCCACTAGCAACTTCCAAGGTCTTTGTTTGCTTGTCATTAATAACTAAACCCAAAGAAGGGAATTGTTTACTTTATCAGCAGCCCTTTTCTACAGACCCATGGGGAACTTCTTTTCCTTTCTTTTCTTTTATAACTTCTTTATATCGTTTATATTTCTTATTTATTTTATAATATTAATTTTAATTTTATATTGTTATTTTTGTATTGTATTGTATTTTATTGTGTTGTAAGCCGCCCCGAGGCTTCGGCAAGGGGCGGCATAGAAATGTTCTAATAATAATAATAATAATAATTATTATTATTATTTAGGTTGCTGAAAATCCCAGAGGGCTATTAATTAAACGTTTTTAGAGTTCTGCTAGTTCAGAGAGAACATTATGCATTGTGTTTTTGTTTGTTGGTTCACTTGCTTTCCTGTGCTGGATGCAAATGTGCTCAGCCATGGAAAAGAGAATACAGGCAGTTCCCAAGTTGTGAACATCCAAGTTACGAACAACCTGTACTTATGAGCAAAATGCCATAAAACTTAGTAAATTTAAAAAGTTATTGTGAAAAATCATTATCACCATAGAGAGAGAGGAAGTGAAAGGGGAGAGAGAGATGACCTCCAAAGCATGATTTCCTGCCCTGCCCCTCTGGAGAGGGAAATCTCTCTGAAAGAGCCTGGTGGATAGATTTGGCAAGGTGGTGGGGGTGAAGCATGATCTCTCTGTCATCACTGCTGCTATATGGTGGGCATAATGATGCACTCTTCCCTTTATAGTGGCCAGCCTGTTTCATTGCTTGGAGTGCCTTGGAATATCAGGAAGCCTTCTGGGCTGGAGTGATGGAAGCAGTAGCCTTGCTGATCTCACTATTCCACAGTGAGATGAAGGTGTCAACAGGAGTTCTTGCTATGGTTGATGTAACAAGTGGTTTGTTTGTTTTTTAAAAAAATTTTCCTAGCAGAACTGCCTTCCACACCCCAACAGCCTCCTTGTGTTCTGGACTATAGCTCCCATCAGCCCATGGCAGCATGACTATTGGTCAGAGATAATGAGGATTGTAGTTCAAAATATCTGTAGGGCTTCAGGTTGGGGAAGGTTGACCTAAAGCACAATTAAAAAGTTGTTCATGTAATGCACATGCCTTTTGTACTGATAAATTATATTTGCTTAGGGACAAGATAGAGATTTTTCCTCGACTTTCACAGCATAGTATACTATGTGAGATCACTTGCTTGAAGACTAAGCCTTTAATTTCATATTTATTAAATCGTTATAATTCCTGTTAGCCGAACCATAGCAAACAACATAAGTTGCAATATAAAATTTTAAAGGTTTAAAATGACAATATGACATAAAAATAAAAACCTAAATAGAGCTAGCAAATCAATGCAAAGATTTAAAGTACGGTAACAAATTTAAAAAATACGTTTTGGTATGAAAATCCCATTAAATGACATGGGATCTATTTGCATGTAAACCCGCTTGGAATCCAACTTTCTAGAAGCAATAGCTAGTAGTTGCTGGGTAAAATACTGTATACCAAGAGATTGGAAGGAAATGCTATGCCTTTGGGCTGGTACTGGGGCAGGGGAGGTCATGAATCTTTATTATATGGGACATGAACCCACTGCAGGGCATAGAATAGTAGAAGTGCAGGCGGCTTCACTGGATGATTTCAGTGTGATGTAGGAAATATTCCTGCATTTTTGAACCTGATGATTTGCTAGTCTCTGGATCTGCTGGGATACTCACAATAATAAGTTTAATAGGCTGCCTTGCTTAATTTATAATGCATAACCACAGCTTTCATGTGTGTGTTCATGATTCACACTGAATGTTTATGTTTATCGTGTTTACATTTAATGTGTTTATTGAATCCAGATTTCCTTTTAAACCAGGTTATTTTTTCAAAGGAAACTCATAAGTTTTGTTCATTTTTTAAAAAATCAGATTTGTATTTTGAAAAATTATGATTTACAATAACATGGTTAAATAAAACGGGTACGATTTTGTTGTTTGGCAAGGAACTTTCGGATGATTGGATCATTGCTTTCAGGATTGCAGTTTCTACCTCCAGTTTCTTTCCCAGATTTAGTTACATTTATGTGCATTTCTAGGATCTATTCTTCATGGAACTTTGTTCTATTACCTTAATGTCTATCCAAATGTATTTTTGACAGAGAGGAGTTTCTACTCTGTGGATTTGAATCTGAACCTTCTGTTCAAAAAGCTTTGCCTTTTGAGGCTGTAGTTACAAGGATACTCCACAAGATGGCAGTTGAATGAAACATAAAGAGGCTACCAATGATGTACTCAGAATACATTTTGGAGGAGTACTTTGTTCAATTCTGAAAGTTAAATGTTGCTTTGAAATATGAACTTGTTTTCTGCCTCATCCCAATGATTGTGGTTAAATCAAAAGCACATTTAAATCTCTGCCACATGGTCAAATTAAAACCCTGTTCCTTGCAAAATAATACTTGAATAGAGTTCATTTAGTTGTCCTCCATGCCATTCTTATTTTCAGAGAGGGATGCCTTGTTCTGCTCCCCTTTTATTGTTCAGCTTCTTTACTTTGCTCATTTGAGAAGTGAATCTGCTCTTTTCATTAAGCTGCCCAGACAGCTTTGGTTATTGAGTGGCATAGAAATAGCATAACATATAATTAGCTTTTATGTTTTGACTTTGTGTTCATCTGAGTCTCCAACATGGTACCCATGAGCACCAGTGAATCCATGGACATTTCTTCAGTGCCCTCCAGGCGCTCTGCCTCTCCTGATTTTAATTTCATTTCTAAGGCATTTTAAACAAATAGTGAGAATATTGGCATGCTGCCATTGTAAAGTGGCATCCTCCAGCAAACAATATATTTCCAAAAATGCCTCCAGGCCACACATCTCTGTTTTCAACAATTTGCTTTTTGTGAAGTATCAGAACAGAAAACTGGGTTCAAAAGAGTGGGTGTGTGCTTTGGAGCTCCCACTTGAGATTTTGGGCAAATTACTTTCCTTTTAACCTCATTGGGAAATAAGTGTGTTGTAACTGCCCTTGCACAACATTGTCATTTTTAATTTATTTCATTTTTATACGGCACAATAGTTAAGGCTCTCTGGGCAGTTAACAAATTAAAAACGCACAAACAACAAAAATTATCATAAAACAATAAAACCACAGCAGTTGCAACTGATTTTTTTTTGAATGGGCAAGCGCCCAAATGGCAGCCATTTTGTGACAGTGCCCGCTGAGCAAAAAATGTAAAGTGACCCTGAATTCTTACAATATTTAGAATAGTCCTGGAACGATTCACAGATTTTCTTCTGAGCTGACGTTCCATTATGTGATTGGTTTTTTTTTCTTTTTTAGTATCACTGATTGGATTCTACTTTGTTAATCTGTAAAGTAGGCATGCAACTAGAAATCAAATTGAAAAATTAATCCAGTTGCTTTTCGAGTAATTAAATTAATGCTTTCAACAAATGTACTGTGATAATTAAACCAGGGAATAAACTTGTTTTTATTGCAGTTTAAAGTCTATTTAATATTTGGGTACAGTTAATTAAATCTGAGATGTTATCCCTGTTTTCAGGTAACATGCCAGGCCTCTTATGAGGCTGTGCAAAATTGAAGGGGGACAAATGAAATGTCTCTGTTTCTTATACAATCTGTTTGATTGGCTATTAGCAACTTCACTGTTGCTAGGTTTGGAGGCTGCTGGGTTAACGAGATACATGATTGTTTGTAGCTGTTTGTCCACATCATGATTGTGCTAGGAACAGATGTGTGGCTCTGTTCAATATATTCTGTGGGATAATCAGATCAGGACCATTGCCTCATCTTGCCTTAGCAGGGGGCAAATTTTTCCGGCCTCCTAGTCATCTTAGGACAAAACAGAGCAGCAAATGCAGGGCCTGTCCCCACCCTGTTGCTACCAGGCAGGGAAGAATTGACTTCAGCATAGCCTGTTGCTTGGGCATTAGATTGTGGTACTTCAGATTTCAGTATAAGTGATGTCTGGCAGCAATATTTATGAAGGCAATATTAGACATTCGTTGCCTGCCCCAGAGAAGTGGGGAAGTTTGCTTTGTTGGGGGGAGTGTCATGGAACTTGCTGAAATGTAGCTGGATTATTTTCTACCTGGCTTTAGGGATCTCATGGGGGTGGGGTGGGCTTTCAGATGGCCATGTGTATTGCTTCAGTGCTGAATCACACAATTAACATTTTTCTTCCTCAGCCTGCTGTTCTGTGCTTTAAAATGACTTCTGCATTCCTGATAAATCAGAACAACAATCCAGTACTGTTTATTTTTAATATTTATGTCCCTTTGAAGGAACACGAGGAGGCTTACATAATTCTCTTCTTCCTTTCAGTCATATCCTCACAACAGCAATCCTGTGAAGTAGGCTAGGGTGTGATTTAGCGACTGGTCCAAAGTCCCTCAGTGGATTTTCTGGCCAAGTGGGGACTAGAACCCAGTTCTCCTTTATCCCTGTCTAGCACTCTGTTACACTGCACTGACAGTTAGTACTCTTCGCCAGCCCTGATTTTAAAAATACATACCTAGAGGATGGACGGTTTTGCAGTATTGCATTTTAAACTCACTTAAATCATAACAACATTATAGTTACAATAAAGCAGAGCTTGCTTCTGCTTTCCTGATGCTTGCATCACTTGCTGCTCTCTGAGTGGTCATATTGCAGAGTGAGGTTTGGTGCAGGGCCCAGGACTTTGGCCCCAAGGTCCAATCCCAGCTGCACCACTGTTCAACCATCAGTCTCAAACCCTGGAAGATGTGAAGGTGAGCCAACCTCTGTTACTGGGTCTGTTGCTTGGAAACTTGGTGGAGGGTTACATAATGAGATTCTGCATTAAAGATGAGAGAGAAGGACAGCTCCTGTGAGAGCCAGTGTGAATAATACTTATTTTCCAAATGGTAAGGGTATAATCATGTTCATATTTAAACAGAAAAATGTACTATTCCCACCATGCACCAACCAACCATGCTGGCTGGGACATGATGGGAGTTGTAGGCCCTTTTTCTGCATCTATACCTGCCTAGAATTGTACTATAAAGAGAACTCCTTCTGTGGCATTCCTGACTATTTCATGGCTTACATTATAAATGGCCTTTGGAAAGTAATCTGCTTTGGTGATGCATTACTCTGCCATGGGTAACAGTTTATTCAAATACATTATGTTTTTAAGGAGGAACTCCGAGAGCTTCGGGAACAACCAGCTGATCCCCAGGCACAGCAGGAAATAATTAACAGCATTGGAGAAGTCTATTTTTCAAATGATTCCTTTGACATTGTTAAATATGAATTAGAGGTAAGAAGATTCTTTGAGTTATAATGACATTGTTCTTCAGGAAAACAGTTGTGGGTCTCAACTTAGTATATTTTTGTCTGCTCTCAGAACAGATGTATGAATAGCTCTGATATAAAAGATGCACCAGTATCATCCCGTTAGTAGTGCTTGTTGGTCCTTTAAATAATTTACTAATTGAGTGTTTGTTATGTCTTTTAATATGAGTTTCTAAACTGGCTTGTATTTTTGGCCTGTATGCAGAAGCTTCCTCCTGTTCTGAGCCTTCAGGAACTGGAAGAGTATAGGGACAAATTAAAGCAACAGCAAGCTGCTGTAAGTAGAAGATGCTTTCACCTTCCTTCATTCCACCCTCTTCAGTGACATCTGTAAAGCTCATTCTTATTTTTCTCAGAAGCAAAAAGTGTTGCTTTAATGTGAACCTTGAGAAAAGTGTTGTTGGTGCAGACTGGCAAATTATAATTGACCTGATGGCACTTGTTCCCTCCTGCTCTAGCCAAACTTTGCTTCTGTCCATCATCAGCTCCACCATCTCCTCTGATTTCTTGTCTTTAGCTGCTATTGTGTGTCCTTCCCTGCTTCCAAGCATCGTGCAGCTTCAAAGAGGAGGGACTTGCAAGTTATATATCTCCCGAATTCTGGGGATATATCACTGTTGAGGAGGTCTGTTTAGAGGGGCTAGCAAAGACTTCTTTCCTGGCACCTGAGAGGGCTTTTGGGGTTGGATGTGCCAGTGATATAAAGCAGCTTCATAGGTTGTCTGTTGAAGCCAACTTATGTACTGCATTTTTAAAATACCTGGTGGCAGAGCTTTTTTCAAGGTTAGACAACCTGAGATAAGCCATGGTGTGCTTTAGGGTTGTTTGAGGCTTGTGGAACCCTCAGACAAGCCCTGCTGCCTAGTTTGCACGATGAGCTGTGATAATCTGGATGATTATCCAGGATGATGCAGAGCTCTGCAGCTAACTTAAGCCATGGGTTGTCATGTTATATGAACCAGGTCTATGTTTCCACAGTGGCCATAGAAGAGAGGAAGTTACTTTCTCTTCAGACAGCATGGAAACAAAGACTGATAGCCTCTTAGTAAACTGGGGTTGTTGCTGGGCTTCTAGCTAATGTATTGGTGGAAGATGGCAAAATGATCTGTTCTCCTCCTCCAACCCATTCACTTGATTACACAGAAATCCACATTGCCTATGGCTTCCTAGTGAGTTGTTAAAAACAAGACTGCCCTATGTGCATTCTGGGGGTAGAGATAGAGCCTTGTCTGCAAAGATACATGCTGTAGTTGAATTGTATGCACAAATTTGCTGAAATTAATGCTTTGAGGTGAAGAATTAAATGTGATTACTTCTGTGTCTCTTAAAGTACAAAATCTGACTGTACAACAATGGAAAGATGGTTATTTTATTCATTGCTGGCTAAGTACCAGATGTAACAGGAGTGCATTTACTAGAACTCAGAAGTAGTGAAAAGAGGAAAACATACTTATTAAAACAAAAACCACAGATTAATTTTATCATGCTAAGAGTCTTTGCTATTTAGAGTGGCATGTTTTTTTTTTCAATGCGGAGTTTTCTCTATAGGTGAATCATTTCATGATTATGTACTAATGACAAGGTAAATGGACTATATAAAGCTTCATTGCCCTATCTCTGTTTTTTAATTTTTACTTAAGTATGCTCTTCAGTTTAGAACAGGGTAGGAGGTTAATTTCAATTCTGCTCTTGATTTCCAGTAAGAGCCTATAATTTTAAATCTCTTTGCTTTTAGCTAAGCATGGCCATCATTATTTGAGTGTTTATCACTTTTGCTGCCAAATATTGTGCCTAATGCTGCCTAATGTTTCATATGGCTCATCAAGAGCTTTTGAAACTTTTAAAAGTACTTGATGCAAACTTTTTCTTTGGAAATAGTATACTTCCCATAACAGTTGTTTCTTGGTCTAAATTTTTTTTCTTTAAGGTATCTAAAAAAGTTGCAGACCTGATACTCGAGAAACAGCCTGCATATGTCAAGGTGAGACAGAAAACCCCCCCCTCTGTTTTCATTATTTAATTACATCAGCCTTATGTGATTTATTAAGTACTAAGTGTACTCTTAGTAAAATTCAGTGTAATAACTTTAATTGGACAGTATTTATTTGTTTAAGTCATTTATAGCTTACATTATAGCCAAGGAATGCTTGGTGCTTAAAACAATAAATTTAATCATGAAAAACAACCTTTTATATTACAACGTAATATAAAACCAGTGACAAAAGCAGGAAAAACAATGTTTGTAACAGAAAGTTAAAAGCACACTCTGAATGCCTTCCTAAATAGGAAGGTTATCAATGAGGAGATGAGCTATATCTTCCTTAAAAAGTAGTTCTTGAACTTATGCGGAGCTGCTAGAAAAGGATACTTTAGTACAGGGATGTTGAATTTAGTTTTGAAGAAACTCCTGGTAGGCAGCACATTGCAGTCATGGGCATGGACCAAACCATAGAATTGCAAGGGACCTCAGCGGTTGTGACAGGAGGCCCTTCATCCTCTCTTTAAATACCTCCAGTGAAGGAGAAGCCTGATGAGATCTTTTGCTGGGGTCAGTTTATGTATTTGCCCAAGTGTATGTACTCCTTAATTCCTTCGATAGAATACAAGCAATACTTTTAGTACATGAAATAAAGCTACAAATTTCTTAATTACAGGTTAAGTGTCATCAATTTATTGTTATTCTTTTTACGTTGCATTTATATCCTGCCTTTTTTTTCCTCTTGCAAAGAACCTAAGGCAGATTCCATAGTCCTCCTCTAGTCCATTTTTATTCTCACAACATCTCTGTGAGGTGGGTTAGGCTGAGAATGAGTGACTGGCCCAAAGTTACTTAACTCCATGACTGAGTGGGGACTAGAACCCAGATCTCCCATGTCCTTAGTCCAGCGCTGTACTTATTTTACCACACTGGTTCTCAACACCACACTGCTATTTAAAATTTACAAGTTGGGGTAGCAAAGCAACAAATATAAGTCATTCACTTCATAATTGTTAAGAGAATGAAAGACCCCATGCCTGTATTGCCTATGAGAAACCCCATTCTAAATACAATGTTTGAATCTGCAGGTGCATATGTGTCCTGCCACATCATCCAGCAAGACTCCAACGCCAATTGTTTGTAGACAAAGGTGTTTGCTTGGTTGAGCTATGAGCTGATTTCCAGGTTGGAAATGAGCTTTCTTATATCTTTGACTCCCTTGTTTCTTATGGAGATGGGAAGGGTTACCTACATTTTCAAGTAAAAGTTCCTTCAGGTTAATTTCAACGCATAGCTATTTTACTGTTGTGTTATATCTTCTGTTTAATTGTTTTGATGTACTTCTGTGTTTTTCTTGTCCTTTATTGATTGTATTACTTTTGGAATATTTACCAAGGAGGCTGTCTTTTCATTCCTGTATACATTCACTCAGTCTAGGCAAGATTCTAGGCAAGAATTTCCCCCACTCATAAATGGTTTAATCATACCACATTGGCCATCAGAGTTGTAGGCAACAGATTCATCCTTTTCAGTACCAAGAGTTAATCTGATTTCCCTTGTCTGTTCTTCAGGCACACCTTAGCAACTGCCAGGTGATTACTCCTCCTTCCATTGCATCTTTCAAATTGGACCATATCAAAGAGAGATGATTAAAGGGCAGAAAAAGCATCTCATAACAAATTACTGCAAGACATTTGTTCGTAGTAGTACCGTTTCAGTCTTTCTCTTGACACTGGATAGGGCTGACCCAAGATAATTTGCTGCCTGAGACAAAGATCTAGGTTGGCATTTCCCATATGTGCACTTTCAGAAGCTGCCTGGATTGGCAGTTGAATCTTACTAGAGATGGAACACCATTCTCCAGCACATCTGAGGGCATCAAGCTAGGTTACAGGGTGCAGGGAAGCCATCACAGAACATGCACAGCTGTCCCCCAGTGACAGGCAATGACCAGGGCACTGCCACCAATGGCCATTCGCACTGTCCAGCATCTGATCTCTTTGGTGGTTTACTCATCCTTCCTAATGGTAAGGCCTTCCATGCCACAGGGTGCAGAGCACAGAGATACTTTCTCTCTACTCCTCCCTATTGCACTTGTCCACCGTCTTAGGCCCATGCAGTATGTCAGCCTTCTCCAACCTGGAGCTTTCCAGACATGTTGAACTGCAACACCATAGGCAGCTGACCTAGGATGATTGGAGTTGCAGTCCTATGCCATATGAAGAGCATCAATTTGAGAAGGATGAAATACAGAGTAGGATTGTTAAAGGGTGACCAGACAGAATATAGATGAGTGACCAGACAGAGAGCAGGTGCCATGCGACAGTGAGAAATGGCACCTGGAACATCTTTTATATAATTTCCAGAGGGTGTTTGCATTAGCCTGATACAGCAAAAACAGTGGAGAGTCTTGTTCTTGGCACATTAAAGGATTAACAAATTTATTTTGGTATAAACTTTTGTGAACACTGTCTACTGCATCACATCAGGTGCATCTCAAATTATCAGATTTATGTACACATGCTGGTGTTGCACGTGTGTGTGAAGATGTCAACTGCTTTATTAGAGAGAACTGAGATGCAGAAAATATAATCACTTAAGGATGCCATACATAACACAAATACTGTTATAATGGTGAGGCAGCATGTCATGTGATTTAAAAAATAAACCCTCTTTGTTAGCACTTCATGTATCTTCTCAAGTCAACTGTATTTCCAAAAGCTGATACCAGAATAAATTTGTTAGTTTCTAAGGCGTCAGAAGATTCTATTACTTCTTTGCTCTAGCGATGAAGCCAAATGAGGCTGATTTTCCTTTGCATCTAGTTGCCCTTACATATCTGCCTCTTTATGCCTGTACTCCAGCCTGCCATACATTGCATTAATAGAATCATTTTCTTTGCCACCTTTTGATACTAATGTTTCCAAGTGCAACCACATTTAAGGGCCCCCTGAGAAAAAGGCAACATTTACTGTTAAAGCAGAAGACAATAGCTTGCCTGGAGTCAGCATTTCCTTTTTGGTAACATCTTGTTTTCTGCAATTTCAAAAAAGCATGACTAAATGTGTGTTGCTTTGCACTATTTTAAAAGCTGCTGCTGCTGCTTCTTTTTACAATGGAGCTGTTATTGCATAAAACTCACTAAGGAGGTATTTAGTGTTGGCAGTGCCAGTCTGTGTTCCTTTTTTATATAAAAGGGGTGTGCCCAGATTCACATCAGAAGCCTGATAGTTCTAAAGAGTGTGTTTTGAAAGCATGTCATGGCAATAACAGTTCTTTCTGAAAGCCACATGCATGCATTTCCCTCATTTGAGTCAAATGTATGTAAGCATATTACAGCCATGCATCATGGATCATAAACTGGAAAGCTTGGTAGACTTCTAGTGGAGTGAAACAAACAGGCTCCAAAGAGGGTGTTTAAACTGCAGATGTTATCTACTGCTACTACTGTCAATTAAACTATTAAGTCCTAAGAACAATCCATAAATATGGCTTCAAGTCTTCCCTGTAATTTCTGAATTAAAGCTGAAGTTGGAGAGCCAGTGAGAAACTACTTGTGAGCTTGTTGTGCCCTACAACTAGGGCAAGCAATTCAGAGACTACAGTCTAGTGTGAATATATGTATATGGAACTTCCTGATGCTGTCAAACCTCTACTCCTGTCTTCTTAACAATTCAGAATTACTATTTCTTACGTCACAGAAAATGGAACCTTTTGGGGGGATTCAGTTTTAAGGCAGCCTTGGGATACAAGTCACATCTGGTCAAGCTTGTTGGATGTTGTAGTCTGGAAGCTGTTGGGTTGGGGGATTTATTTATGCATTTTAATTTTATTCAGAGAGCCAGTGTGAAACAATGGTTAGAGTATTGGACTGGGCACCTGGGAGATCCAAGTTTTAGTTCCCACTTGGCTGTAACTTGGCCTAACCTACCTCACAGGGTTGTTGGGAAGAAATAATGGAACAATTTCCTCCGTCTTTGGGTTCCTTACAAAAGGCAGGATATAAATGTAATTGAATAGTAGTCTATTTCTGCGCTGCCCAGTAGCAAAAGTTCTCCGAGCAGTTCACAAAAGCAAAACTTAAAAACATAAACAACATAAGATGCTTTTAAAATAATGAAATTGAAATGTAAACTAGGATAAAGGCCAGCCACAGTACAAATAATTAAAAATTCACTAAAACATGTTTTAAAAACTGATTAAAAACCCTGAGACCTGAAAAGGTCTTCACCTTCTACTGAAAAGAGGACAACAAGTGAACCTGTTGGGGATTGCGTATCAGGGCCAGTGAGACTGATTTTAAGGTCTGGGTATGTATATATGGAGGCTGGTTTAAAGCATAGGGTCCTCATTGCCCATCCCATATGATTGCAAGTCAGGTAACTCACAAAAGATGCTTTTGTAGATGGTCTCTGTGAACCCCTGTTGAGGATCCAAAGAGCTACAAAAGACCCCCCCCCCCAGTTGTTTGTGCACATTCAGTTGGATCCTTGATAGCCCATGGTGTATCATTAGCTCCTTCTGTATAATCCTACTTATATTCAACGTAAGTCTTCTGTGGGCTGGAGGTAGTGGAGATTACTGTTTCAGTTTTCTGGTGTTTCTGTACCTTGTGAAAGGCACGGGCTGGTGCATATTAACTATATGAATAAGAAGGTATCTCTTTTTAACTGAATAGCTTTTGTATCCTTGGAGAAATTAACTGGATTCTATTACATTTGCCCAGGAACTTGAACGAGTGACATCCTTACAGACTAGCTTGCAGTTAGCTGCTGTCATTTGCACAAATGGAAGACGGTACAGTACATCTTCTAACGATGCTTCATTGCTTTACAGTATAAAAGATAAAATGAGTAACATTTTAGAAATATATTTCCAGCTGCTCTGCTGTCAGTTTCATTATTTATTGGTCAAACTTGTATGCTGCCTTTTCCCCTAGGAATTCAGGAGGGCAACTCAGGGACTGAGGATATGTGCCCTCCAGATGTTGTTGAACTGCAGTTTCCATCAGCCCTAACCAGCACTGAGGAATGAGAGGAGCTGTAGTATATCAGCATCTAGAGGCCTGTTCTGTCCCTTTCCTTTGGGATATGGGGTGTGTTCCCTCCTTTTTTCCTCTCCCAGTGACCCCATGACATTATTCATGGTGTGGACATTTTTCTCCTTTTCACATATGCAACTGAATTCTGGAAGATTCAAGACAGATGAAAGAAAATACTTTTTTCACACAGTGCATAGTTAAACTACAGAACTTTCCTCCGTGAACTGTAGCAATCTTGGCCAATTTGTATGGCTTTAAAGGATTTATGGAGGGGAAGGCTAGCCATGATGATGATATACTGCTTCTAGAATCAGAGGTGGGATGTTTGTGTGCACCAGTGGCTGCACCCATGTCATACTGAGCAATTTTTGCAGGCAAGTAATTGGCAGAATGCTGGCTGAAATGAACCTTTTGGCCTGACTCCTCTTATGTACCTATGCAGCAGGATAGGAAGAGGGAGGGAGGGAGAGGCAGGGGGAGAGAGAGACTGCTCCAAGTATTCACAGTGGACTATTTTGACAAGCAGTGATTCAAATACAGGTCTGTAGTCAAAGTCCAGAACTGCCCGCACCCAACCATTTATAGGAGCGGCAGACTCTGATGTGCACGTCATTGCATGAAGTGGCTTCCTTGCTGTTGTAGGGGGAAGAGGTTTTGCATGACTTCAGTCTGCTTATATGAGACAGGCCTTGCAAGCAAGAAGCTTCCTTACACACTCACTCACTCACTCACTCACTCTTCCATATTGGGGTCCCTGTGACTCACTTCAGAGAGCAAATTCAAGCATAGTTTGCACTAACCATAGTTTAGAACTCAAACCACTGTTTGAATTGCCAAACATATGACAAGCAGCTTTAAACCGTGTCTTTACAGCTGCTTGCCTACTTCTGTTTCCTGTTTTCATGGCTATACAACTTAAATTTTGCATCTGTTTCCATGGCACAGCTGCCTCTGCAGGTGGAGGAATTGTTATAATTATGGGTTGTCAGTTTAAATACTGGCTGTGTTCAAACATCCCACCAACCCAGAGTTTTACACAGTGTAAGGCAGAAATGAACTGTGGGACAGTTCGCACTTGTGTATTCCCCCTTCTCTTTTCCTGTGCAGGAGCTTCCATTTTTGTTTGACCACAGCTTTCTGTGTTGTCTGAACCTTAATTGTCCTTAATTTAAACAAGCCGCTTACAGCAACAAGCCTCTTACAGCAACTAAATTAACTTCTAAGTGCTTATCAGTTCAGATAACCTGACAGACTATGATTAAGCAAAAGTTTGCCACATGCAAGGAAGAAAGTGGGGGAAAGAGAAACGCTGTAGCCCAGAACTCATTGTGGCTTGTTCCTGCTTGTTCACATCATGCTGAAATATGGTTTAGCTTGACTTGAGATCATGGCTGAACTTCCAAACCACAATTAAGCATATTCAGTCATATTTGGTGTGATAACTAAAGTGAGTCTATATTCTGCAGAATTTTGTTTGAATAAGGTATGAATATGACTTCCAAAAATATTTTTACCCTGTTGTTATATATGTATTTACAGCAAAGGGAGGGGGTGTCTCTGGATGGGTGAATTCTTGTATACTGGATTTTATATTCGCATCTGTCTTTGATGTAGAATACAGGTTAACTGTATTCTGTGTACAGAATATTCAGAATTCTGTACAACATTGATGAGGACTGAAAAAAGTCAGTTGCATTCCACAATAGTAAACCTTTTGTTTTAATAAAAGCTGTTGGCTTCTGCAGACATCTGAACACAGCAAAGGAAGGTTTCACTCAAGCCAGCTTGGGCCTTCTCGCAAATCAGCGGAAACGTCAGTTGCTGATGGGGCTGCTAAAATCTCTGAGAACAATAAAAACCCTGGTATGAGTTCATGTCCTCACTATTAATATTATTTTCTAATTTTAGTGGTATGTACAATGACCTCTTTCTCCTTTAATTCCTAGCAACAAACAGATGTTCGCTTAAGTGAAATGTTGGAGGTAAGAATCTGTCAGACTGTATTTTAATTGTAACTGAGAGAGCTTGCCCTCTTAAGCATTCTCAGTGTGTCAGAGCAGGGGTGGGCAACCTGTAGGGCAAAATACCTAGAGGGCTACATCTCCCTCATTGGCAATGATGGTTAGGGCTGATAAGAGTTGTAGGCCAAAATATGCAGAGAGTCACAAGCTGCCCGCCAGTGTTTTCGTAGCTGAAGGCTGCTATGGCTCCCTTGGTGGCTCTAATTCTCTCCTACACCACCATCCCCTGTGGGAGCAGTTCTGTCTGTTCTTAAGTAGAAGCAACTCCAGCAGCAATCAGAAATGAACAACAGCTAGTGTCTTCCCTGTTCTCATTCTTTCAAGGGGCAGCCTAGAATGACTCGACATGATATTCCCCTCTCTTCTCATTCTTTCTGGTGGTTGCTTTCAACTAGCCAGGCCATGAGCTTTAGCTGACCAATGCCTCAAGGATCTACTTCTTCCTTAGAGTTTCTAGGTCAGATCCTGTGCCTTTAATAATGGCAGAGAACAGCAGGTTTACTTGGTATGTGTGGCCCTGGCTAGAATGGTGGGCATTGTTGTGCCCCAGCCACCAATGCACCCCCAGGCATCTTTTGTGGTCTCTTACCCCTCCCACTTTTCTTGTTAAAAAACAACAATTCTCATTGGCAGCTAGGAGCACTTCAGAGCTAAGTTCAGGGCCTCTAGATGCATCCATCTTCTTTTCCCAGGAACCTCTCTGGGCCTCATACCTGGCTCAGAGACATTCTTAGCCAGTGAAGATGACTGGTTGCTGCCACCTGCTTCTTTCTTCTGCAGCATACTCATTTTGTCATGGCACCAACTGCCAAATGTGCTTACACACCTGAAAAAGCTGCCTACCCCTGTTGACATAGATCTGTGATAAAAGCAAAGTTCTAGTAGCAGAACCTTGTTGTCCCTGTGCTGAATCCAAGATCTGCCTTCTGCAAAGGGAAGGGGCTGCTGCCTGATTTTTAGGAATAGCTGCATGCACACTCAATTCACTCCATTCAGCGGGGTCTCCTGAAGAGGATGTGGTAGCAGAGAGGATGTGGAAGGAGTTGCCAGGGGAAGGAGGGGGCAAGGAAGGCCAGCGCAACTGATTTGGCATGAATCTGGATCCAGCCCAATAGAGCTTTGAGGGTGCAGCAACCTCACAGTATATAGAACTGGTGCAACTCTGTCTGAAGGCCGGTAGCGTTGCTCTTTTTAGCCAGTCAGTTCTGAATCCTGCATGTGACACTTGACGGTATTGATGGGTTAACAGCAGCTGAGCAGAAAACTTTATTTTGTGGGTGCATATAATGGCAAAGGCAGCCGTCTTGACAAGATGAGCCAGACCTCTCTCATGCAATTTTTTTCCAATCACACTTTTGTTTTCTTACTGTACGTTTTATTTCCCACAGGAGGAAGATTACCCAGGGGCAATACAATTGTGCCTGGAATGCCAGAAAGCAGCTAGCACTTTTAAACACTACAGTTGCATAAGGTAGCACAATAAAGATTTGCCAAAGTTGATTCTATTCTTCTTCTATTCTGCTGTTAAGCATGAACACGGAAGGAACCATGCAACTCTTAGAGAAATTGCTAGCTAATGAGTTTGCTGGTTGTCACTGCTGGAAATTAATTTTCTAAGTGTGGAAAAAGACAGGTATTGTGGCTGGGGCTGGCAGGCCGAGGCCATAAAAGGCATGTAAAGTGCAGTTAAACTTCTATAAATGTCTTGAATGCATGTAGCAGCTGCTAATAATGAAAGTGTCACATGAGCCTTAAGTGGCTTAATTATTATGCAAGGTAGCACTGCTATTATGGTATTAATGGATTGTTTGTACTGAAGGCTGCATGATATATTTGTTTGGATAGCAGTGTAAAGCTGTATCCTGAAAGATGCTTATCCAGAGCTACTATTGGCTTCCAGGCTATCAGGCAGAGGTCTTCACCATCACCAGAACTTTTTTAAAATAGGAAATACCAGGGATTAAATCTGGGACCTTCTATATGCAGAGTCCACATGCTAGCACAGAACCGGGTTCCTCCCCTAGACATATTCATGGCTGCAGCATGTTCAATCATGTGGCTCGATGGCAACATTCACAAACCTTTAAGAGGGGAATATGCCCCATAACTTCCTGTAATGATGAAAAAGAGTCGCATGTTTACCTTCCATAGCAGGGATGGGCAGAAGTTAGTTCTCTAGTTGTTTAGGACTTCAACTTGCAGAAGCCCTAGCCAACATGAGCAATAAACAGGAATGCTGGGTATAGAAGTCGAAACATCAGGAGTTCCATCTGTCTATCCCATCCCACTGGGTTAAGGAAGCTGTATTAGGTCTTGTTGCTTGCATGAAGAAAGTGGCAAATGGTATTTGAAGAAGTATCAAGTAAGAATGATCCATGCAAGCAGTGTGCATGGGTGTAAAATTATTCTGATATTTTTCTTTATATTACATATTGTAATTCTTTATAATATTTATTTATGCATTTATTATATCTATATCCTGCCTTTTTTCCTATCAAGGAACTTCAATGACTGGCTAGGCTTTTAAGATTAATAAAGCCTCATCTGTGCTTATTTCAATCTCGTGGGCCTTCTGATGTACAAGCTGGTATTTGAGTATTGTAATGTATACTTCTGTCTTGTGGAAGAGATGTTCTTTTTAAATAGTGTTTCAGATTAACAGAGAAAGAAGAAGCAATCAATAACCCAAAACTGCATACTCAATGCACTAAAAACACGCAATTATGAACATCTCGTTTAAAGAAGTGGACAGGCCATGAGACCACCTAGGACCTTTCATAGCCTGTTTGGTCCAGCTTCTAAGTAGCCTCTTGCTTGTTGACCTTCATTAACAGTCAGGCACTTGACCCAAGAGGGAAGGTTAATAAAATCCTTTCCAGAAACCTGTTTTTAATCAGCTGCTTATTTCATTTTTTGTTGTTGGTGAGGATACTTGACAGTTTTATGAGGACCACATTTAATGCAGTTTGATTTGCATATCTTGGAATAATACTCACACTGGAAAACAGTTATACTTTGCTTTTTTCCATATCTCTGAATTTTGCAGTACAATTCTCAGCTCAAAAAATATATCTCAAAACATGTTAAATATGTATTTTAACATGTTTACCAAAAAGCATAAGGTTAATGAAAGTTTTAGGGTAAAATGTCCATTTTGTGAAAGAAATGTTGCAATTGAAGATGCATGTAGAAATAGAACATAAGAGAATTAGGAATACATGTGAAACTAACATGTACTGGGAATAGTCATCCTTATTTGTTAGTTGCTTGTTCATTTTGTGCTGAGAGGGGAACAAAGCTGAATATTAAAACAAAACCCACTCCCTGCTGTATTCCCCCCATCTGTTCTGGTGGGTTCTCCTATCATCTGGAAGAGATTTGGGCTGTCTGTAGGAGTCTACAGGGAAGAAGGGAAATCTATTCCATCAGTGTTTCCATTCTGTTAGCAGATGACCAGAGTTTGATACAATCTAGAGATCAGCTATTGAAAAACTGCATGGTTGTATTCCTAATTTTCTGTACAAATCGTTTTAAAATCTAGTTTTTTTCTTCCCCTGTTTGGAGATGTTTAGTTTTTTTTAATGTTAACAGTAAATCATCATGCTTGGGAATGCCATTGGCAGTGAGCACGGAACTTGCTATCATTTTACGATGATGATTTTGCTGAGAGCATTTTGCCAACATGCAGGTCAGATGTATAAGTAAGGAATGGTGCATAATGGTAGTACTTTTAAAATACAGCTATATATTCCAAGTGCTGTTCCAGTTAGTATGAGGTGTGTTTACTGGCGATGGTGCTTCCTGAAAAGTTTTAATTTTATTTTGAAAAACTCAAGACATGTATAAAAAGTCTGATTATTTATGAAGGTATAATAAATAAAGGTAAAGTTTTATTTACCTTGATAAATATTCTTGAGAATTCTAATGGCAAGCCAGCATGGCAGCTTCTGACTTGTTCTGGGGGTTATCATATCCACAATAGGTTGTCAGGTCATCTGAACCCAGCACACCAATTTAACACCAAAGGGCTATCAGGGTCAGTAACAGAGCCTCATGGCAAGAATGGCAAGACACCCAGCACCCTTTGCCTTCTTGCTCCTGCTACTTCCAACCCCCTTGCCTGTGACTGACCTTAAGCAATGCCTGAATGCCACTTTGGAGTGCCAGTCACTTGCTTATCACCATTGTTATGCACCTTTTTGTCCCAGAAAATTACACAAGTAAATTCATAATTTTCATTATAACTTTCAAAATTACAGAATGCATCAATAGTTTTCTAGGACCAAAACAATAATTATTTTTGTCAGTCTTTCACAAATATGCAAGTGCTATTAACACTTGTGACTGTCTTAAATATGTAACTATGTCTTGTCAATGTTCTTGTAAGTTTCAGCTGTACAAATTTCCTTCTACAAGGAAGGTAACAGGGTGAGACTACATATATGTATCTGTGTTACTAGCCTAAAACACTTTGTATACACTGTACTTTGGAAGAGCAGCCTTGCAAAGATCCGCTAAATTAAAATGATATACTATGACATCAGTCTTTTTTCTGAAATGATCTCATAATGTCTTGGTTTACATTTAGACACTCTAACTTTATTGTTTTGCAGTGAATTGAATTCAAAACTGCAGGATACCTTAGAGCAAATTGAGGTGAGATTTCATTTATCAGTCCTGAAAATAAAGTGATCTTTTTGTGTGTGAATGGTTGAAACTGTTAAAACAGTTAGATGGAATTTTGCTTTATTGCAACACAAGGAATGTCTCAGCAAGAATTCATATGGTGAAATTTCTTTTTACTGAATATTAATTTTTCAATTTTGTAGGAGCAACTAGATGTAGCACTTTCCAAAATCTGCAAGAACTTTGACATCAGCCATTACACCAAGGTGCAGCAGGCTTATAGACTACTTGGGAAAACACAGGTTAGCTTTCTTTGTATGAAATGATGTCCCTAATACAAAGCTTGTCTTATTATTTAGGTTTCTTATCTTGTATGCCAAGAGTGGTTATACCATAAGAATGAAAGAATGTATACAGATATTTTTATATACAAACTATTATCTGAACGGTTCCTGATAATGCCTTTGTCTGTAGACATTAGTGATACAATGGAGAAAAGCAAACAGCAAAAGGGAAATTGATTCTCAGTCATTTGTTACTCCCTAAAGTTGCTTCTTCATGATCTGTTCAGCAGTTTCTCCACCTAAGATGAATGACTTGCAGAAATACATATCTGGTGTTGAATGTAGCAAAGGCTGTTTCCTGGAAAAGAGAGTTGAAAACAAATGATCCTGGCATGTGGTCATTATTTCTTTTGCATGTCCTGTATTTATTTCATTTTTATACTTCCCAATAGCTGAGGCTGGGGACAACTTGTGTTGGAAACCAAATCAGGATGACTTTGCTTAATGGCAGCCATCCCAACACCTACTGCACATCTTCTCTTTTCTTCCCATCAGCTGCTCAGGACATGTTTTATTTACATGATATCGGACTGGTTGAACCCTGAGCAGAAAAAATAATTCTGGCTTGGCTAGTATTTGCGCTTTCTCAGCCTCATATTTGAAATGATGTTTCATATGCTAGAGATTGTCATATTTAGACCCAATCAAATTTCAGGCTCCCTTATTAAATCAAAGATCTTGTACTAACAGTGCAGTCCTGTACATTCCTACTCAAAAGTGAGTCACAATGAATTAGATGGCACTTACTCCCAGGAAAATGGTTATAGGATTGCAGTTTTAAAGATATTTTCTAGAAGTAAGCATATTCTTTCTGTTCTGCAGCCACATTAATTAATTAATTAATTTGTTTTGATTTTGTTTTGACTGAGGTGGTAACCAGTAGTTTTTTCTCATTGACTTCTTGTTGATATGTCTTCATCACTGAAGTCTGTGCCCCAAGGACTTCTGTAGGTTGGATGTTTGGTACCAGGGACAGGGCAAGTTTTGCCTTCCCAACAGTGACTCGCAATGTGTACTTCTGCAAGCATTAACACAAGGCAAAATTGCAGCCGAGAGCAACAGGTGTGTTTTTTGACCCTGGTATCCCCAGTAACATACCTAATTGCAATACCTTTTACTTTGTAGCATAAGGACCACTGAGCCATTAACACTGCAATCCTATACGCATCAACTCAAAAGTAAGTGTCATTGAGTTCAGTGGGACCTGCTTTCAGTTAAGTGATTATCGGATTGCAACCTAAGTTGTTCTGGAGAGAGCTGCATTGGATGATTGGCGGCAGAATTCTGATCTCATCCCTGATACTGGTGACCTCAGTATGACATTTCTTCCACAAAACTATAAAGCAGCATTGTGCCTGAATATTCCAGAGGACAGGAAGCCATATACTACTACAGGATGACCAAAGAACAGGCACTGCGGGACTGTCTATTTTTATTATGCTAATTGTTTCTACCCCCACCTTATTTCAGACAGCAATGGACCAACTGCATATGCACTTTACTCAAGCTATTCACAACACAGTATTCCAAGTTGTTCTTGGGTACGTAGAGCTATGTGCAGAAAACACAGACACCAAATTTCAGAAGCTTCAGTACAAAGACCTTTGCACGGTATGTAGGTTGGAACATTTTGCATGTGCATGTTTCATGTATCTGCCTGGTCTGTTAAAAAGATCTTTAAAATAAACCCCATGCTGACCATTTTTGAGAAAAAGATACTTCATAGTAGCAAGTAAGATGGCTGGCTGGCTGGATGGACGGATAGAATGAAGCTGTAGTTGATTCTGTTAGGTATTGTACTGGGAGTCATCTGTACGATTGTTGTAAAAGAATGCATTGAAGATGAAACATTTCCAGAATTAGCAGGGAGGCTTTGAGCCACAGGTTGTGTTCTCAGCCCAATCCCTGCTAAAATCAGTTTGAGCTTGTATCAGTGCACTTGCAGAAATTCAAATTTCTGAATACTGATACTGATCAAATTTAAATAATGAAATTATACTGTTGGTCCAGTGTTTACGAAGTGAGTAAAATGACTCTGTAATCCATTTGGATCCCTCAGTGGCCCTTTTCCCGTTATGGCAGGTCATGAGAGATCCAGAGGTGTAGAGCTCACTGCTACATGTTTGGGATCCTGAGGACAGGAGGGAGGCTACCTTCTGTCAACATTCAGAACAGGTGGCATCCGCAGGATGTGCTTCTGGGACTGCTTACTGTTGTTCCTCCTTGCATACTTGCAGAGGGGACAAAGAAAAGAACAGATGCTACTGTGGCTGCTTTCTCCTGTCCTCCTTTGCGATTTATTTATTTTTAAGCTGTGGTTTCTCACTTGCCTACACAGTAACCTGTTTGCCTAACTAAGGGGAAATCTGGTATTGCTGGAGCAAAGGAGAAATGTCTGGTTTAAAAATCTTTGCATCTGTGGTACAAGATGGGCAAGCAGGTGTTATGTGCCTAGCATAATCTAGAAAGTGAAAGATCTGTATCTTCTTATCTAGAGTATTCAATTGTTGTATGTCCTTAATTTATGGAACTTCAATAGTTTATTTAAAGCCCAGTTAATTGCCATGTGCAATTTCCTACCAAATACTAATTGTTCTAGCATTGGAACCAAATAGACCTGGCATTCCCAGGCAGCTGGTTTCTTTGAACAGTAGGCCAAAGCAAGTTCTGTCACCCATGTGGGAAGCAGGACATGTCTTTAAAATCTTCCGCCACTTCATAAGTACGGCATTAACTGTTCATTTAGATTGAATAACACATTTGAAAAGGGCTTTCAAATTTTAAACTAGAAGGGGGGAGGATTAACAGAGGAGGGGTAGGTTTCCATAATCTTGTACTACTTTTCTTTGTATTATGTGCATGGTTTTGCTTTGTATTTTTTCTTCTCTGTGTTTATTTTTGTATCTTTGATATTTAGCACAAATTTTAAATTAAAATGACATAAAGACATTTCACCAATATACTTTTGTGTGTTCTCCAGCACATTACATCAGACAGTTACATTCCATGCCTTGCTGACCTCTGCAAAGCCTTATGGGAGGTAATGCTCAGTTATTATCGTACCATGGAGTGGCATGAAAAATACGATCGCGGTGAGCCGCCTTCATCTTCTGGTAGGAAATAGTCTTTACTCTTTGAAAGTAACACCTGAAGAGAAAAGTGTGTTCCATGTTCCAGACATAAGGATGTCATTCCAGGATAGCTGGTTTATATGAGCAGTAGGCCAGAGCAGTTCTGTGGCCCATGTGGGAAGCAGGCCAAGTCAAAATAAGGAACACCATGGGTTAATTTAACTGGAAGGAATTGAGCTGCTGTCTGCTATTATGAATATATAAAGTAGGCCAGGGTTTGCCATGTGTTGTATTAGCTCAGACAGCAAGGACTATTTGAGGGTTAAACAAGTCTCCCGTAAGCCTAAAAGAGATAATGGGTTATTTCAGGGTTGTTTAGCCCTGAAATAGTCCCTTCTGCCTGGATTCATACGTCGCAGCAAGTTATGGCAACTCAGCCAAGGTTTGCATTTTCATAATGGTGGATGGCACATGCTGTGGCACCCTTCAAGTTTGTAGTCCTAAGCAAGTTTAGTAAGGATTAGAGCCCCCTTGTACATAATGGGGATTATGTATCAGTAACAGTGCAATTAAAACATCTTGTTGAAATTGGACATCTTAGAGTTGCATCAGACATTAGTCTGAAACTGCAAAAGTTATGCATGACTGTTTTGTGGATATATACTTTTCATTTTTACATAATGTCTCATGTGGATCATCTTTGAGTGTTGACTGGAGCAGGGTATTTGTGCCGACAGCAGTAGTCAAACAGTGCAAAATGGGAGTGAGGGAAATCTGTGTTGGACCCCAGCTACCATCAGACCTAGCCAGAAGGGCCACTGGTCAAAGATGATGAGAGTTAGAACCCAACAAAATCTGGAGGATCTCAAGCTCCCCTTCACTGATTGTTAAATATAAAACACAAGATGGAACACCTATCAGTGACTTGAGGTAAATAGGGGTTGGAGGAAACTCTATGGACTAGGCCCACTTCTAAAATGCAACCTTCCAAGGTCTTTGCCTCAGAGCCTGAATCAGAACTAGAAGAACATTATTAGTCTGATCATATGTCATCCGATCAAATTAGTAGACCAATTAAGTAGTGTTGATGGTCCTGCCTATTGCCCACAAGCAGCATGAACCAAGCTGAAGGTGAAGCCAATTCCTTTAGTTGGGAAGGGAGGAGAGGCGCTCTTGACAAAAAGACACTGGCAAATGGAGGCCTATTGATGCGGGACATATATCTTGAACTACATAGTTAGGAGGAGGTATTCTTCGTTCTTTTGACAAAAGTCTCAAGAACTTTCAATAAGCAATACAAAACAATAATAAAGTGCAAAACAGTTGGGATTGGGTGACTAGCTCTCTTTTGGTGCCATGGTCACCAGTACCTCCTAAACAGGAAGGCCCCACTTAGGTGTTATGTGATTTGCAGTGTTCCTCTCAGTGCCTTTTTTTGAGTAAGACATTCATTTTGTGCTTGCTTCGCTTTTATAAAGGCATCAGGTTGGTTGTCCATGCTGGCTGAAGAATGCTGGGAGTTGTAGGACTTTTTTCTGTCTAAATATGCATAGGACTGCACCTTAAATGCACAGTGTACCATGACCTAGTTTATCATGACCAGCCTGTGACCCAGATGTGGCTGGCACAGATTGGGTGACACAGATAAAATCTCTGACCTACCTACCCACTTGGCTGGTATTGAAAGAGCTGTACCATTAGTTGATTCTTTAAATACAGTCAACTGAGTGGTTTTTCCTTTTATTTCGGCCATGCTTCCTCCTCTAGCAGCTATTCCACTGGTGTTGTGGTGGCCTTAGAACAGTGCAGGATAGCTCTGCTCATTTTATCTTATAGGATCATATATGATATTTGATGTGTAACTTCCTCATATTTGCAGTAACTTGCAACACCTTCACAATGTAATCCATTGCATGCTGAGAACAAATGAAGGAAACCTTGAGCCTGTGAAATTTGTCTCTCATATAAAAGTACGTTACCTTGTTTCCTCAGGCAGTTTGCATGAAAAATACTTTAATTATCTTCCAGATGGAAGCAACGTTATGGCTGCTGAAGAGTCTAATTTTGACCGTAGATATGTGAAAAAGAAATTAGAACATGGACTTTCACGAATATGGCAGGTTTGTTTTGAATTAGCAAAATGTTCTTTCCCCCTCCTCCCCGCAAATGCACTTTTTAAAATACATTCCGTTCTTTAAAAATCCAGCAAATATAGGTTATCATTCTCTGTAGTAGTGTGTAGTATCAAGCCACTATTGCTCCCTTTCTGTGATGTAGTTTCACATTATTTCAGCAGCATTTAGAGAGCATAACACATTTTGTGTTAAATGGATAAGTGACAAAGGCTGGCAATTATCTTAGAAATAAACATCAGTTGAAAACCTTTGTTTCTTTGAGTGCTGTTTTATGGAATATCAAGGTTTTGTTTTGCCCTTTCTGGGCATAGATGTGCTTAAGGTTACTATTTTAATGTTTTAGCACATGGCATGCCATCCTAAGATTTCTTTGGCCATAGGGGTTGGGCAGCCTATAGCCTTCCAGATGTCTCAGGCTGCAGCTTCCATGGCCCCAGTCAGCATAGCCAATGGTGAGGGGTGCTAGGTGTTTTGGGCCAAAACATCTGCAGGATTACAAGTTGCCCACCCATGCTTTTAGAGGTTTGAGGTAGATTTTTTTTTAATTGTTATATTATCATTATGTATGTATGTATTTATGTATTCTTTGTGAGCTGCCCCAAGGCTTTGTTGCGATGGGGGCGGCATAGAAATGTTTTAAATAAATAAATATACCCCAATATGATGACACAGGACAGGATACATATGTCAACCTAAATCTTGGGAAGTTTTGCATTGTGCAATTATTCCTGGGCCCAGGATAGGGTAATAATGCAAATACCAAGAATGGGTTCAATCCAGCCCAAGTGATTTGAGTAGATGTGAGTTGAACTGTTGTCTCACTCTTCCAGTGAAATCCTTGTGCCTTGTACTCACTGACATTTGCTTACAAAGAATGAGAAAAAATCATAAAGGCCGATTGTATAATGTGCAAGGAAGCAAATTATAAAGGCTAAATAGCTGTCTGTTGAAATGGCAAAGAAAAGCTGACATTACTGATAAAAATATTCAGTACTTCAGTGTAATTTGAAAAGAATTCTATTAAGTGCTCTGGTTTGAAGCAGTGCATACAATTTTCTGTTGTTCCTAACAAGGCTTGGGATAGAAAGCTGGAAGATAATAAATGCGTAGTATTTTCAAAAAGACTCTAAAATTGTATAGGAATTAATGGGATTTCCCCTGTGATTTCAATCCAGATTGTAGCTTCAGTAAAGAGCAGAATTAGAACTCTAACTTGTTTTATCAAATGAAACATACCAGTAGCAATGTGACTGAAACTCCTGAGACTGTACATCCATCATAACAACCCATGCTTAACAAGCCATGGCTTGTGAAGCAAATGAGCAACAGTGAGCATGCGTGTGTGCTCCTCCACTTCTGCTCTGATAGACAGTCTAGGAATGAAATATCCCTGGGTGGTTTATTCCAGCAAGGAGGCACACAGGAACCAGAATGCATAGCCACTCCTGCTCGCTCAGCATCCCAGACTGAACTGTGAGTTGTTAAAATGCGCTAACTGGGCAGTAAGTTAGAGGATGGGGACACATTCTTATACATTAAAACAGCTCAAACCCACCTTGCAAATATTTTGGCCATTTGCTGTTTTTCAACCCAAGGCTGAACATCCAGGTTCTTCAAAAGGTGTCTGGTCATGCCCAGTGCTAATTCAGTATGTTTGCTTTTATGCAGGATGTCCAGCTGAAAGTCAAGACCTATTTGTTGGGCACAGACTTGTCTAACTTCAAATATGATGACTTCATCTTTGTGCTGGATATCATTAGCAGGTATTTTCAGGGGCCATTCATTTGGTGAAGTGTACATGGGAAGTTAATACAAGGAAGAATTGTAGAGAAAAAGCTAACAGTGTTGCATGCTGGCAGGCAGTATAAATGATAGTAAAGGCAATTCTTTCCCATTCTACATATTTAGATATGAATAGATTAAGTAGATTCTTTTTTTCCCTAATGTCAAAGCTGTTCTTAGAGTTTGGACAGTTATACTGTAATTAAAATGATGCCTGTGGATTCATTTTGATGAGTGTATATTAGTGTTAAGTATTCTCATTTTAAATGATTTATGAATGGGATTACCACAAGATAGAAGGAAATACTGTAGAATGTATCAGATTTGCTCCCATTTTGCTCCCTAGCCTTTACCCATATCTATACTATAATCTTAGACTAATTTGTGTTTTTAAATTTTTTTTTTCCCGAAAACATTGACTTTCTTTAAGGCTCTTTGAGCATTTTAAATTTTAGTGTGTTGAACCGAAAGGGTCCTTCACAGAAATTGCATTGTAGGAATTGTGAGACTGTAACAATTAAACAGAGTTTGGCAGTACACTGACAGTACATTCCAGAATGAATATATAATCAGGATGTCATTTGTTTTAGGTTGATGCAAGTTGGAGAAGAATTTTGTGGTAGCAGGTCAGAGGTTTTGCAAGAATCCATTAGAAAACAAAGTGTTAATTATTTCAAAAACTACCATAGGTAAGTTTTTAATGTATTTGGTATTTCTAGAGGTCTTTTTTTCTTTGTCATAACTGTAGATATTTTAAAATAAGAAAATAAATTCTTCATATGAGACCTTTTCTGTGTGAATATTGATAGGAATTGCCTCTGGAAACTTGCTTGATGGGAGGTATATTAGTCTATTTCAACTGAAAATGGTTTGCTTATTTGTTTAATTGGAGCAGGATTTGTATTGATGTTCCAATAAATTCTTGCCTCGTTCCTGGATCATAATAACTCTTCTTCATATTGCCTGTGAACAAAGCCAGAGTGTAGGGACACAAGAATATGCCGCATAACAAGGCAGGCTACTTGTCCATCCAGTTTGGTGTAGATTACTTTGGCTGAAAGCAGCTCTCCATGACCTCAGGCAGAGATCTTTGTCTTCACCTGCTACCTGACTATTTAATTGGAGAAGCTGCATTCAAAGCATGGCTCTGCCACTGAGCTATGGTCTACTTTAAATAAATCTATGCCTACCTGAATCTCAAAGTGTTTATTTAGGAAAATTATCAACTATGTTTTCAAAAGCATATACAGAGCAGTAAATATAGGCAGAAAACCACTTTAAGCAGAAACACTGAACAGAAACTGATGCTGCCTATCTACTAGTGGAGCTTGCTGCTGATTCTGCTCTATGCGTGGCCAGTTGCTTCAGTGTTGCAGAGATGAAGTGACCCTTACTGCTTGCAGAGATAATTTAGCACTTCCAGAGGCATGCCCTGGAAGTGGGAACAATGGACACTCATATAAGAGATCTACAGGGACCCACTCCTTCCAGAAATGAGCATTTTTTTTTTTTTTACTGGCTTCCAGAAGTGCTAAATCACCATTTCACAAGCAGTTGGGGCTGCTTGCAGAATGGAATTGAAGCAAGGCAAGTGTGAAGGAGCAGAGTTGGATTCTGCCCATAATACTGCAAAAATGTAATTTGCAATATTTAGCTATTGTTTTTGCATAAACAATGAAAGAAATTTAGAAATGTTGCAGGATTTTTAAAAACAATTTTTGGGCAAATTGGGTAGTAAATGGCTGTTAGAGATTTAATTTGTTCATGTCATTAGCAAAGCTGAAAATGAAATAATTTTCTTCAGGTAATAGAAATATATTGTATGCATATAACACTGTAAATTACCTAGAGCTTTTAGGAGTTTTAGGCTTTGAGTGCATACCAACCATTGCTTCTTGTTTGTGCTTAATCAAGAAATGTTTGATGCCTTTGAAGTTGCATTATTACATAAAAGCTATCCAGCTGAGAGCTGCTTGGAGAGCTTGCTATTTCATTTGTTCACCTTGACATATGTAGGCAGTTGTACTGATAAAAACAATAAGCTATAATATAGAGATGACTTCAAGAACATTGATTTCTATAACCCATGATACAGACTGAATGCATGAAGCATTTTACTTGGAACAATGTGAGTATTTTGGAGAATGAGTGTTTATTGAAGGGAGGAGGAATAATTGGCAAGCTCATCTCTAAAGAGCCTGTTTCAGTAAGAGTGACGCAGGCTCTCAGAAATGACCAAAGGATTTGCCTCGGCAGTGTCAAAAACAGATAGCATCTGATTTCATGGAAATGAAATGTACTTGATACCCAGAGGAAGAAAGTGAGCGCCATATGGTAGTTGTGAGGGTTGGGCTAGGGCTGGGAAATCACAGGTGAAATCCCAGTTGAAGGAAGAAGCTGATTATCTCTTAGCCAAATCTATCTCACTGGATTTTGAGTGTGAGGGGTGTTTAGTGTCCTGAGTTCCTGAGAAAAAATTGGGACTAAAATGTGATAATATGAAATAGCGAAAGATGAGAGTTAAGGTATGAGTTTAGAAGATCGTGTATATTGGTGTAATTACTCTGTAATGTGTTAAAATTTGGATTTGATAATTCAGTTTTTATATTGTTAAAGTATGCTTTTGGCCTGCATTATTGTGGCTATAGTTCAGCTGGTTTCTTTTCCTGGTCCCCTAAATTATAGCTAAGTTTTGTTGTTGATTGTTTTATCTGTTTTTTTGTGTTTGCATTTAATGATTTCTATGTATTATCTCATTAGCTTGGGCATTTACATGGAAAAACGTAACTACTTCTGTTAGAAGTTTTCATTATATGTAGGCAGTTATCTGTTGACGTTCCAAAAGGGGTTTCTTAAAATTTCAAAGAGACATAAGGAGCTTTGTACTTTCCTAGGGTTGATTCCAGAGGAACATGAGTGGGGTCCAGCCTGCACAGTAAGGCACCCCCCCCCCAGTGGAGCCTCTTGTGTTCCCCCAGACTTGAAGATCAGCTGAACAGTGTGGGACAGGGCATGAAGGAGCGTGCAGTGGGAGTGATGAATTGACATAATTCAGGGGAGGCACTTTGTATGAGCATTTCTGCTTTGTATCTAACCAATAATCTTCACAAAAGGTATTTAATTTTTTTTTAAGTTCTGTGGTGCCACATTCCAGTGGTGGATGCGTAAAAGGTAAAAAGTGTGGCACCAGACTACCAAAAATATTTTGGATTAAAGCTCTTATTGCTAGTAATGGAATGCTTTCAGTGAGGCATTTTGGGATTTGAGAATGTAGGAAAAGCTGCACACACACCAGAAAGCCAGCAAGAAATCAATGGTCAGATAAAAGGGCTGAAGAACTCTGGAGGGCCACATTTGCCCAATGGGCCTGGAGTCTGCACTTCTCTAAAAAGGAGACAAAAGAATCTGCTCTGTCATTCCACTGTGCAGTGTATATCACTTAGGTCCTCTGTATCTCACTACTTTTGGTTCTCCCCACAAAATGCCATTGAGTTTCATGGCAACATAAATGGAATACAGTTTTCCTCACCACTTTCACCCCTAAATTCTTGTCTTCTCAGCAGGTTGTCTGTGTGTGTGTTCAGGAACACTATGTAGAAGAGGAGAAATGTGATCAGCTCCTTAATAGAGTGTCATGAAAATATATGAGAAAGTCCTTACATAGAAATGCAACTAGATACATTCAGATATTTTTCCATGGTGCGATACTATTTCATTTCTTAACTATAGCTGGCTTGTTATATTGTGTGTTTCTGCTGACACTCAGTCTTTTGCTTCAGAACCCGTCTTGAAGAGCTGAGAATGTTCTTAGAGAATGAAACATGGGAGCTTTGCCCTGTTAAATCAAGCTTCAGCATATTACAACTTCATGTAAGTCTCAACCACACTAAAAGCAGGGGTGGGATGAATTTTTGGTATATATGTATGAGGCTACTTTGGACCTGGTTGGTCCCTCTGGTTGGCGGGTCCCCACTCCTTCGTTAGCAGAAGACTATGTTGTAAATTTGCACTTGACATTATGATATCTTTTGCTTTGACCGGGCTTTCACAGAATCCTCAAATCCATCTCTGTCTGGGCTATTCCATACATTACAGAACTGACAAGCAAGTCACTTCCTGAGAAGGTGACATATTTTTAGTAGCTGAAAAAGATAGACTTGTTATAATTTTCCTAGTTGTTCACATTTAAGTCCCTGGGCATGTAATTCATCACAGTAGACAATAAAATAATTAACTTAATCTGTGCTTTGAAAGACTTTTATTTCCAAACTGCAGGATGTGTTGTCTGAGATATTTGGACAGCTTTGTTAAAATTAAACAAGCATCAAATGAACCATTAGGCTAAAAATAAAAATGTAAGAAGAATATAAGCCATGTTAACTGAAAGATAAATGTCACGGCACTTGTCCAGAAGGTACTCCTTAATTATGTGGATCAATATTTAAACTGCATGGCAGAGTCTATAAATTATCTTCTATTTGTATTAATAGGAATTTAAGTTCATGGCGCAGTCACGTTCCCCTTCTGTATCACCAAGCAAACAGCCATCTTCAGAAATAGAAACAACCATAACTTTGTTTGAGCAGTATTGTAATGTAGGGAACCCCTTTGAAATCCAAGCCAACAACAAAGATGATGAGTCTGAAGATGTGCTGGCTTCTAATGGGGTAAGAAAACACATTTATAAGTTCTTAGTCTACGGTAGGGCATATTATTTTTAATCCATTAAATTTAAAAAGGGAGATAGGAAAATAATAATGCTTGTGCTATAATTCTATGTTGTTTCTCAGAACATAAAACTCAGATGTTTGTTTGCTTTTAAGAATGGACACCACCTTTCTGTGCATAGCTAATCGTATTATTGTGAAATGGATAAGTTTTTTTCCTGCCAACTCAGTGTTCCTGAGAGCTTTGTTAAGCCTTGTATCACATAGAAAAGTAGGGCAATGCAAAGTTTTCACAAGGCAATTAGATTTGAAAGACTCGGCTTTCTCTGTATTGGCTGCTGTGTTCATATCAACCCATTTAACTATCTGTGGTTCAGTAGGGACTAGATGTTATGTGTGTTTTTTGTATATGAAGACACAGTGTGGAAAATTGGTTAATTTAAAAAATGTTATCCTACCTTTCCATGCACAGTGCAGCTTAATATTTGCTTACAAGCAACCTTATGAATCAATTATACCACAGTACAGCAGTCATAATGCTACTGAGTTAAGTAGACACAAAAAGCCCAATATTCTGGGGTCACCTTAGGAAAATATGGGTTCCAACTTGCCATCTAAAAGGAACCAAGGAAGCCTTCCTCAGAAGGCAAGCAGGATGTGTCAAAATCACCTTCGAGGTTCCTCTCGAAGAAGGCAGTCATTACAATTTCGCAGACCATTTGAGCTATTAAAGGTCAGAGCCAGCAGTTTGGATTTGCCCTGAGGAACAAAGTGGAATGAGGGATGGATGAACTGGTCTTTTCCTCATCATGTCAGTTTCCCATATAAGCTTGTTTTGTCCAAGTCTGTTCATCAGTCTATGATTTTTATGCCTGATTTTGAACTAGCTGAGGTTTCCAGGCATTTTCAAAGGCTGCATCATGTATAATGTATTGCAGTAATCCAACTGAGAGATTACTAGCATGTGGATCACTGTAGGAAGACTTTGCCTGTCCCGATAAGACTGCAGTTGTTGCATCAGCCTGCCACTGATGGAGTGTGCCCTAGTGCCTCTGAGGCAACTTGCACCTCCATGATGCTGGATCTAAGAGTGACTACAACTGTGATCCTGTTACTTTAGGGGAAATGCAGTCCCCTCCACAACAGAGTGAATAATATTGAACCACCTACTAACAGAAGCGTGAAAGTAGTAGGCATATATTTAAGTATCAGTAGCTTGAGGTTGCAAAACCTGAAAGGTATCCATGCAAATGCAACAAGAGGGAGAACATCCAAAGCCTTATCGGTAGTTAATTTTGCATTGAAGTTGGAATGAAGACTTTCAGTTTCAGCTTCATTGGTCTCGGCAGAATACCAAAGGTACCAAAACGTGCCAAAGACATCCACAGTGTATAGAGTTCAGTGGCCAGACTGTATGGACCTGATGATAGGGTGCTATGCACCCTTTTTAACACCATTACTGCAATGGACTATGAAATAGCAGTTCCCAAACTTGGGTTTCCAGGTGGTATTGGACTACAGCTTCCATCATCCCTGACCGTAGGCCATGCTTACTGGGGATTAGGGGAAGTTGTAGGCTGACTATATTTGAGGACCAAAATTTGGGTACTACAGCACTATAATGAGCTCTAGTCATGTTCGATATATTTCATGATAAGTTTCCAAGGATGGGCCCTGTCATTTATCATCTCAGTCTGTCTCATGATTCAAGCTCTTATAGCTGGGAGTGGGTGTTTAAGAACAACTTTCTCAACTGCTTAGGGAGGTTTTTCCTCATTCCCAAGGCTAACAAGGATCCCATAGGACTGCTAGGCACACCATCAGGGAATTTTCTTTGACAAAATTGAAATAAGTGCTTTCAGAAAAATGATCATCAGTCTCTTGTTTATAACATAATGTCTGCTATTGGCCTGATCTGGAATATCTTGGAGCTGGCATGAGTGGGGTGCTAAAGGGAAGCAGTGAGGCCCCACTGGGATTCCCCTCCCAGTGGGGCCTTAGCCTGTTTTCCTCACAAGCAGGCACAAAACATTACGACAGACTACACTGGCCATATAAGTGTTTTGTGAGGTAGAACTGCAGAGGTGATCAATGTCTCTGTGTCCCTTCCATGCTTGATAGAAGGCCCGTAATTCTCCAACTTTGCAGGGCTTCAGGCCTTGGATTTTGCAATTTGATTTTCCCATTATATTTATAAGAGAGCTTTAAGCAAATTCTTTAGGTATCATATGATTTTAAAAGAGAATAAATACAAAGTTCTGAGAAACCAAGCCAATATAAAATCAGTCTCCAAGGAATAACCTATATAAACTGCATTGTCTAAACCATGATGGAAAAAAGCAATTTTATCCTCAACATCTCACAAAACTGTCAGAGTAGCACTTAGACTTCAAGTACATTACCACATGAGCCAGATTTTTAAAAGTCCCTAAATACTTGAAAGGGACCATTTAGAATTAGAAGCATACTCACCAGCAACAATGGGCCAATTAGAGGAGATGCAATTCCCTTCAGCAAACACCGGTGCCAGTTCTGTCCCCATATCTACTTGGGCAATTCTGTCATAAGACCAAACTACATTGGTTGTATTTTTAAGAGCCTAAGTTAATTTCATCTGTACAATTTTTAGTTTGTTTTATTATGGTCATTTGCCAATAATGCTATGTTCATGAGGCCAGACAGGTAAATCCATGCACAAGAGATGAATGGACACATCAGACATTTAAAATTGGTAACAGTTGAGTGAACATTTTAGGCTCCTAAAATATTGGAAGTTGCCATATTCAAGCTTGAAGCTGCTGAATTGAAATTGATTAATAAAATTGACAAAACATTATAGAATGGGTGTCCAATGTCCTAGGATGGCTTGATCCTTCTATAGAAAGGAATTATTTCAGATTCCACTATGTATTTAAGTTTTACCTGTTCATCATTAGTGGCCACAAATCTGGAGGTGGTCATGCCCCAACTGACTGGATCAGCTGACTGGATTCAGCATTACTTGCATACTCTTATATTGCGGACCTGGATTTCTAAAAGAAACAAAACATTTCTTTTCCCTTAGGGCAGTTGTACACATGTGCACGCACACACATTGCTCCCATCAGATGACCATGCAACTGACCATTCACAGAAGCTTGTGATATGATAAAATGGTTAGTTTTTAACACAGTGGAGGACTGTCAGTTGGAGTCAGTGTTTTGCCTTCTGTGAGAGAAAAGGCTCTGTTGTACAAAGTCCCTCTGCCCAATTTTGGGTGATTTTGCAATCGGGGATCTTTTGGATATCTGTGTAGCATTTTTAGGGTGTTGAAGGACCTGCTGTGTAAAGGCAGGGGTGGAGAAATCGACTTCTGTCAGGGCAGTTGATTCAATTAAAGTCTGGACTCAACACTTTGCTGGAACAGTCCGAAGGAGCCACCATTCTAGAAACTTGCCTTAGTTATGTCAATTTCATCTGAAGCTATTGAAGGTCAAGTGAATCTCTGTCAAACAAATACCCTACTTTTGGATTGTTTTTGTTTGCATGATTCCTGATTAAATTAATATTCAAATTCATGGTTAATTACTGTTGAGGATTGCCTTTCCATTGCTGAAAACTGAGTTTACTATGTCTTCATAAAGGAAGAGAATTAAGACATTTCTATGTAAAAGTAGGGCTACCATCAGAAACATCCACTTGGGGGCACACTGGTTACATCTACTCTTTGTTGGCGAAGGTTTTCTGTAAACAGTAGTACTGGTTCTCTTTAACATTGTTTTAGATTGTTGATGGTAATGCTGAGTTGTATCCTGTTTATTATGGAGACTGACAGGTGTAGCTTTGCAAGGTGTGCTGTTTTGCTTCGTTTTTGTGACCGCTTGCAAGAATGCATCCAAATTTACAGCATTTTGTGTTAGTGAACCCTTAGAGGGACATGGACATGAATTTTGGTTGGGCAATCTTTTGGCTTGTGGGTGGCATTTGCAATACAGAACATTCTGTGTGGAAGAAATTAGAATGCTGAACAAATGAGTTATATACATGTTTTCCTTAAAGTTGGATTGGACAACAGTTAGATGTGCAGGTGTTATAAATGGGCCTCATTAATCTTATGCATGGCTGTGATTTATTTGGAAGCATTTAGCTAGTATTTTAAATCATGGTGATTTGCAATTTATTAACATTTAATACCATCTTCTATTTAGATCAAAGTTTCAATTACATTGTTTCTGTTCCTAAACTGAAAGCTGCTTTTGGTAGTGCTTAAGTTAAAATATTTTGAAGAAAAATGCTGGTTACAGATTGGATGCAGGATTTACGAACTGTGAAAATAAGGAGCCATCCATAAGAGGAAAGGCTCAGTTCTTGGAAGTCATTCCTCCCTGCCTTCTACATCAGAGGACACCCTATTCAGCAGGGGTCCTGGACTCTTTGTGTAGCCTTTTCAGGGGTCTGGAAAAGCTGTTCTTGGAAGTGGGGCTGGGTGGGGAACGCCATATCTTTTTGTGCAAGTCCAACATAAAGCTGAATCCAATTGTAGACTTTGTGTTTATTTTGTTTAAATTTCTGGTTGGTTCCTGGAACTTAGGGTAGATAATATTGGGATAAAACATATTTTATCCCAGTCATGTGATAGATACTCCCCATCTCTCATATTATTGCTCTTAAGGTGTTTATGAGTCGAAGCTGATGGTGTCCCAGTGCTAGGGCTAATAATATTGCATTAGTATAAATCGCTGCTTGTGACAGTGCACTGTTAGATCCTTGCCTATAATACTGTACTTTATGTTTTATATCTATTTTCTTGTCTTGCATCTGTCATGCTTCAGGAGAGGAATGGCAGAAATATAATCTTACTTAAGACAGCATTGCTCTGTGAACGAAGTTAAAGTGTAAGGACTACCAAGGCTGTTCATATGCATTTGAGCTGTTGCGAAGAAACTGAAAGCTCTTACATTTTATTTTGATAGTATGAATCAGACGAGCAGGAGAAGAGTGCCTATCAAGAGTATGACAGTGACAGTGATGTTCCTGAAGAACTGAAAAGAGACTATGTTGATGAGCAGACTGGAGATGCCCCAGTAAAAAGGTACTTGGAATACGTGTTGTGTTGTGTTTTGTTTGTTTTTGAGGATTTATTATCATGACACATGTAGGGATCAATATCCTCTGTCAACTCATTTTCAGAAGGCATAGAGCACTGTTTTTCAAGCTTCCTGTCTTTCAAGGAATGCTTTCCACATCAATTGGTCGTGGAGCAGAGGCTAGTGGCACTCCTTGAATTTTCTGCCTCAGATGACAAAATAACCACCCTCAGCTGTTATGTACACTGAGTGTGTGGTGTGTGTGTGTGTGGCAGGGGATACTTTGCTGGTTCATCTGAGATAACAAAATGCCTCAGTTGTATGGAATAGTTCCCCCAGCCTGTGCCCTTTGACTGCTATCATCCATCTTTGTGAACCTGAAATTCTGCAGCTGTTCTTTGAGGGGAATATTGGTTGGAATCAGCAAAATTTTTAAAGGAAGCTCCATTGCCATTGCTGATTTCAGTGGGGGAACTCCTGATGACTATCTGAAGGGCCTCAGCATACTCCAGAACACAGTTTAGAAACTTCCAAGCTTTCCAACAAAAGGCTTAAAATCAATCAACTAACAAAAATGAAACAATAAATTGAATGCCCAATAATAATCCCATCACAGAAGCAACAAGAACAGCAGAAAGAGCCAGCTCAATCGTTTAAAGCAGAGCATGAAAGCATTTTAATATAGCACCAAGAAATTGGGTAAGTCTTTGAGAAGACTCTCCTATAACCAGGATGCTACTAAAGGAAAGCTTCCATTTCTGGTTGTTATCAGCCTCACCTTTAAAGACAATGAGTACTTGGAGCATAGTCTTGGAAGATGAACTCAGAATGGCCAGCTTTATGTGAAAGCAGACAGGATAGAGAAAGCAGGCCTTTCAAATGAATGGGGTGTGCATAACTCAACACAGCATCTCAGAATACAGATCAGTATTTTCTTGTCATTGAATGGAGACTAATTATGAAAGGGTCATGTTGAGAGCCATGAAAGCCAGAAGTGGAGGAGTCCGATATTTTATCTTTCATAGTAAAAATCAATGAGAGCTTGGCATGGTCCTCCTAGTTCCAGTAATGCTTAGATAGAGTAAATAAAATTCTGCGAGTTCATTCTAAAATAAAGTTATTGATTATTTCAAGAGCTTGGGCTGAGAGCTTTGCATCTTTTTTAATTAGTTAAAATGAAATTAAGTATCTCAACTATTGAGGATAAGAGCTGATGAATTTATTCCCATTGTATAAGGTTCTTGGGGGTCACATAGCCAGGTCCCTCCCTAGGGATCTCTGCTACTCCTCAGCTGATCTGTGAGTAGCAGCAGAAGTGGGTGGTGTTGCAAACTTATCATTAGTCAAGCCTGCTTTACTGTACTGTTCCCGACGGGTGTGCAGGGGGGAGAGCTTTAGAAGGTTTCAAAGAGCTCTTTACTCCCTCCCTGAGTGGAGAGGGGGCTGCTGTTTCTTTCCCCAACACAAGAAGGGCTCTGGCAGGAGGCTGCTCTCTCCCCGCCTGGGCAGGAAAGCTTTACATGAACCATGCTTTGTGAACTGAATGAAAGGCAGGCAATAATTGCACATGGCCCCTGAGTTGCCCACTCGTGCAGTGAAGTCTGTGGCTGGTTTGTGGCAAGCTATGCATTAGATTTATATCCCACTTTTTTCTTACAAAGAACTCAAAGCACCTTACACTGTTCTTCTCGTCTCAGTCTTATCCACATAGCAACTACCCCGTGAGGTAGGTTGGGCTGAGAGTCTGTAACTGGCCCAGAGTCACCCAGCTGGCTCCAAGGCCAAGCAGGGATTTGAACCCAGATCACCTGAGTCCCAGTTCTGTGTTCTTAACCACTTCACCACACTGGCAAACAGCTGCTCTTGATCTCAAATATTTTTTTTCCAAACACAATCCTAGAGTTGCTCATTTAAGGCAGCTTGTGCTTCATGAACATGTGGATTATGTGAGAACTTGCGCAGTGGTTTGGCTTTCGTTTCTGGACATCCATTCAAGATATTTGGTAATACCAGAAGATCATTCTGGTCAAGTTTTCATAATTTCTGGCAAAATTAAATGCATGAAGTAAAATAACATTGCCAAGGTCAATGAAAGATCCAGCATAAGGTAAATTTAGAACTCATAATTTAATTTAGAGTTTTATCCTCTAGGCTTTTGTATGAGAAATTAGATTTGTATGAACATTGTATAGTGGTACAAAGAAAATAAAAAGAGCATGTCCCCCTCATGTCTGCAATATTGTATATGCATATGTACTTATAGCAAATATATTTTTAACTCAGCATTTCTCGAGAAACTCTGAGAAGCAGAAAGCGATCAGATTACTGCCTCAACAAAGTGAACGCTCCCATTTTAACCAATACTACACTTAATGTAATAAGACTTGTTGGTAAGTGAAACTTTTTCTTGGACTAACTTTTAAATGCATATTACATGTTGTACCATATTCTTTCATGTTATATATATATACCTTTATATATACCTTTTGTAAGCTTGTTGGAAAGGACAGGATAAAAATGTTTTAAATAAATAAATGTGTGTGTGTGTTCATGGACATGTGTCTCTGTCTATATATGTCTGTGCTGGAGTATGTATAAAACTTGGATGCCAGTGCTCACAAAAAACCTTGTAAGAGGTGCTTAGTATTCTTTGTTTGTGTAGTGCTGTCTACGTTTAAGTGGGCTTTACAAGATGTGGGAAGGGAGAAGGCAGGAAAGGAGGGACAGTTAAAGGCTAGTCCTGTATTGCTCTTTGTAACTGAAGGATAATAGACAGGATTCTAGTTTCCCTTCTATGAATGAAACAGGCCTTCCCGAGTCTCCCTTTGCTCTGAAGCCCACTGTGACCTCTGAAGAGCCGCTTCTGGGCGAATTGAGGACTCTTGTGAATGATGTTGGGAAGGTGGCATGTGGGAACTGCAAACAGGGGATGGAGTCAGCTGACACTCCCTTTCCCCTTCTGCTCATGAGAAAGTCGGATGCAAACATTGTGACCAAAGAATTCACCTGGAAGATGAGGGTCTCTCTGGGAGAACAAATGTGAAATACATAAATAAGAGAAATGAGGCTTCATTTTCATGTTTATATGTACATAAAGAATGAAATGGTTAGTATGAGCAATTCCTGGGGACCATTTTTGGTCCATTTTATTTTTGTAATCACGGAGTTGGAAGAGACAGAGACAATGGTTTATGCAGGCTCTTGTCCGAATGATTCTACAGTGATCTCTTCATACAGTGGAACGTCTTGGTCAGAAAGCTGCCCTCCAATCTGTTAAATATGCTACCCACAAATCTCAGCAAAAATGCATTTTATTGTAAGCTGCAGCCAAGGGAGCCCTGTGCCCATATAATCCTTTGTGGGCAAGTTTTGTTGGCTTTTTCGATTATGGCCAGTGTACTTTAATAAAAGCAGTGATGTGTTAAATATAGGGCAGTTTGGTTACTGTGTCTGTTACTTAAATCTTAATGGAGCTACAAACACCAGACCTTAGGGAGTGCTTGTGCCATATAGGTACTGAAGAAATGTGTGTGGCCATGCAGATGTTTTATGACTGCCAGTGTTGTCACAGAATATTCAGCAGTGTTTTTGTTAAATTCTTAATATTTGTATTCTACTCAGTTTTTTAGGAAGTGATTGCACAAAGTCCAGCCTAGGCAAATGGATTTTCATTGATGAACGTGCAGGAACATAATTGAGTTGTTTTGTGCAGAAGCTCATTTTTGTGTATCCTTGCCAGTAGCCCTGTTCTCCCTGAGCTGTGTTATACTTGCAAGGTGTTAGAATTTGCTAGCTTGGCCTAACAGCATGAACTGCTGTTCTTTGGGGTTATTTAGGGCACTGTTGTAATAAATTAATAAATACTGCCCGGTAGATCTTGGCCAAACCTGGAATCTTTCTCTGAACTAATAGTCTGTTTGCATATTTGGTTGCTTGAAGACTATGCAGAATTACCATTTGTAAATCCAAGCACGCACTTTGGTCTTTTATAACACATCACAAAATTTAGATGAACTTGCCAGTGTTTGGTAGTTTCAGAGCAGGGACATAAGCAAAGACTTTTGTGCACAAGTTTGTTGGTTTTCATCTAATTCTTTCATAACACCTATAAAGGATGTTTCTAGCTAGATTGGCAATTATGTGGCAGGACTTGTACAAAGGATTCCTTTGGCTTAGGAGTGCTGGTTTGTGTTTAGAAAATCTGGAGAGATTTCATTACTTTTGAAGCCCAGATGGCCAGCCATTGGCTCCAGGCACTGTAATAATTTTGTGTGTTTCTCAGCATTCACCACATTTTAGTTCAACATAGTGAAAAGTTTGCCCCCAGTTTACCCTTTAAAATGCTTTTACAGTGTACAAAATAGATGAGCCTTGCAGTTTTGGATTTTGGCTGTTGTTACATACTGTCAAGTTATCTTGGACTTATGGCAAACCTAAGAATGAATGCCCTCCAAAGTGTACTTTCCTTGACAGCCCTGTAAGCATTTTGCTATAACATGAGTGTAATATATAAACATACATGGTAGCTTTGCCTTAATAGAAAATGCTTGAATCACATATCTCTTTGAATCTGATAGCACACATTCCCCTTTCTGCATAAGTACCTCGGTTTGCCTGCAAAGCTTCTTGCAAGAGTCCCCCTGAAACCGAATGTTATTGGGTGCCCCCAGAAACATTGGTCACTGTAAGGGAGGAAATTGTCAAACATGAGGTGCATCATCTTATGTGAGTATAACTGCTTTCCATTAAAGCAAAAGCACCAGTGGATACCTCCCATACATTTTTACGCCATATTGATGGTGACTCTATAGCCTCTGCTATCAGAATGTCCTTACTGTTACAGCATTTTTCTCTGATGTGGTGCCCTTCAGACAGGTTGGACTGCAATTTTGATAGTTCCTAGCCAAAATGTTCAATATTAGTGGAGTTGCAATCCAATATACAGTACCTGGAGGATGCCAGGTTGGGGAAGGCTGTGCACGTACAGCTAGAGTGCACATGCTTGATTATGAGGATGGTCACTCATGAGAAGGGCAGCTTATATGGCAAGATAGATTTTGGGTCCCCAGATTTCTATCCAGATAATAGACATACCAACATAGAAAAGAATATACACTGGAATGCCTGTTATAAGTAAATCTTGGAACAGCTTTTGAGCTGTATTGCTTAGGACTAGTTGGGACACAAAAACAGATTGGCGAAAGCTTCTGTATTGAAGATAAATGTCAGCAACCAGAGCTTCCATGCCATCAATAAATGCGAGAGAGCTTCATAAACATTTTCCAACCCAGCATGAGCAGCTGCTTCCAGGGAGGGGAAATGATTGACTGATTGATTGCATTTCAGTACTGGCCACAGTTGAAGCTCCTGGGGTGGTTCACAACAATTTAAAAGCAATTTAGATTGTAAAATATAGTATAAATCAAAGCAGAGCCCCTGTGTGCATATACAAAAGCCCATCTATTGATGTAAAGCTTTGGCTTTAATAACTAACTTTATGAGTTATTATGAAAGCAGGTACACCTATGAAAGCAGGTATCCAAAGTTATGCAGTTATTTTAGGAAATTATTTGTTGAAATTAACCATACAATGAAATATTTTGCTGTGCTGGATTTCACAAATGGTTTAAAAGATGGTGTTTTTTCTGCTCTATTCTCCAAAAGTCAGTGTTGGGGACTTGAGTCGAGTGACTCACTCCCAAGTCCTATTTCAGATGCATCAGAGTCTTGACTCAGATGCAACTCGGGAGCAACAAGAGAGTGACTCGACTCGATATTTCTACATTTTTTATGACTGGGTTGCTCCAGCGTTTACCAAGCAGCAGGATATCCTGGAAGGCAGGCATGAGCACAGCAGAGGTGGTTGGAGGAGGGAGTTTCAAGGGGGCAGGAGCAGGTTAGAGATTTGGTTGAAGTAGCATCACTGAGAAAAGTACAGATGGGAACACCGGGGGTGGGGGTAAACCGGGGGAGGTACCACGTACACCCCCACAGTTTTTTGGTTAAGATTGGCTCTTGAGACTTGAGAAGAGACTTGAGACTTGACTCAAAAATTTCTTGCAATGTCTTGAGAGTTGACTTGGACTTGAAAGTAAAGACTTGAGACTTGGAGGAAAGGACTTGAATACATCACTGCCAAAAGTACAAACTGGCATGTCTATAACACCTTCCATTGCACAAAGTGTTCTTGTACTGGGTTTTTTTAGTCCTTGCAATAGCCCTGTGAGGCAGATGAAGCTAAAAAATGGAAAAAACCTGGCTTTCATGCATCAGCCAGTTCCATTGTGGATGTTAAATGATATTTATGGATAAAAGAATTGAAGAGTATAAAAGCATGGATTTCTCAAAGAAATGTTAAAAAGTCAGTGAACAGAGTTTTATAACTATTCATCTTGCATTTGCTTAATAATATATTGTGAGTTTATCTTGCATAGCATTTCTAAGATACAATATAATTTTCTATATGTTTTGCTGTTGAATTTCTCTCTCATACTAAAGAGCAAAAAATATCTCCTCTGTCTGATTGTTAACAGGCAGTCTTGGGTCACTCCTTTGCAATATAAGGTTACCATGAGTAAACATTTCTCTTTTTGATGTTTACAGCTTGTGTGTCCTGGAAAAGATGCATTGGAGTGATACAAATGTAATAGGAATTTTAACTGTCATATAATACCTGTGGTACTTTGTGTTGTCAAAGAATGTAGACATGTAAATCCACTTTAGTATTGTCCAAATCATATACTGAAATCATTTCAAACCCATTCTTAAGCATCTGAGAGTTTTAGAACCATATTTTGTTGAATGTGTTCCAATCCTAAGAAACCTGTGCCAACAGCACAACATTTGGCAAAAAGACCTGTGGTTGACTGCTAACTTTGTAGATGTTTGATTTCATGGCAAGTGCTGCTCACAATGGCCTTCACTTCCATTACTTACTGTTACTTCATAACAAAAACTACTACTTGTGTGGTTGGTGAACTTCCTGGCATTACCTTTTTTGCAATACCTGTTTAGAGCAAGCATGTTGCTTACTAGTTTTATACAACAAAATTGAAAAATTGGCATCATTTTAAGGAAGGAACAAAGAAGTGTTCTTGGAATATAAATGGTGTCAAGATGCAGAATGATGCAGTGAGAAAAAAGATTTTACAGGGAGAAGATTTAGGAGAAGAGTGCCTTGTTTTGCCCACAGTCTATTAAGTGTTGTCTTATACACTTTCTGTCATGTGAATGTGCTTTTTGAAGAGAGGTCTGGAAATTCATGCCTGGCAGACTCTCTAATTCATTATTTTTTATTCTGCATGTAAGTTAGAAGGATGGATGGGAGTTAGAAGGATGGATGGGAGTTTAAAATTCGGGGGATCTTTGATTCCATTAATGGCATTTAAAAACACTGTTTTTAAAATGTGCATCATCCTGTTTGGAGTCTTCATACTTTCCTTGCAAGTCCAAGTGAGTCATGTTACTTTTCAAACATTCTGGGTAATGTGCATTAGCAGAAGCCTGCTGAAAAAAATGCATGCATTGCCCTATAGTTCAGTGCAGAGTAACTTGCATTTCTTGATTCAGTGCTTTGTGTAAAACCACTACTAAGCAAATTATGAATGAAATGTGTGTAGCTTTGTTTTTCTAGTTCTGTGTCACTTTAATCTCAATTCTGGGTAAAATATAGAGGTAAGCAGGCATGCCATATTGTGGAACAGTGAAAACCATTGAAAGCAAAATAAAGTTTCCCTCTGCATCCTTGCTTTTTAGTCATCCTCACAGTGTCATTCTTTGGATAAATCAAATCACTTAAAAGTAGAAATGGATAATGGCTACTTATGTCCCATTGTGTCTGCTGCCTATTGTGGTTTGGTGGCTCCTCTAAAAACGGTGCTCAGAAGTTTGCTGTACTCCTGTTTTCTTTTGGGGGAGGCAGTTAACATAATTTATATAGCTAGGTCCCCCAGCTAGTCAATACATTCCTTATATTTTTCTAGATAATCTGTTACAGAGATTTGGGCTCATGGTGAGTCTACCTTGTGTGTTTATAAAGTTAAGACTTCTTCATGGGCAACTTTCTCACTTCACTAAAGTATGAACCAGATGA
>NW_025335440.1:28964165-29012751 GCF_004798865.1 Varanus komodoensis
TCATCTGGTTCATGTGTTACATCTATCTAGAAGACTGCTCAGTGAGTTCAGAGGTGTATTGTGTGAATTAGCCCAGAGAGAAAGAATGAGTGGAAAATAAGGAAAGGTTCAAGACTTCCCAGGCTATTAGAAAGATGCTTACATGCTGGAAACCTAGAAGTATTTATAGGATCATTAGGGTATTTTACTGCCTCTCTTGTTTTACTAATTTCTCCTCTCTTTCTCATTTCCCTCCATTGATGTTTTGCTTACCTGTCTGTGTTCCTGTGACTCAGAGCTATCAGAACGGTTATTTTACACATTGGTCAATAGTTTTCATTACAGGCTTAGTGGTTGTTCCTCATGGGTCTGTCTTCTGAATTCTGCCTTTAAGCCATTTAAATGACAGGGAGACAAGCACACTTGATGTGCTGGTGCATACAAAGATTTTTTTCCCAGATTTTTCAGGCACCTGAAAATGGAACATGATATATTTTTCCATAAATGTGCTGTGTGTTCGTGATGTATAACCTACAACGTTCAGTTATTGTTCATGTAGATTGTACAACTCATTGCCTTAAGTTCTTATGTTCAGCTTGTGCATGCCAGTACCACACACAAAGGGGGGTATTTGTAGACTTGGGACTTGGGGGGTGGGGGGAGAAGTATAAAAAAAGGAGAAAAAAGGAGAGGCTTCCTGCCTCTCTCAACAGGTTCAATGAAGATTAGATGTGTTCAGTGGTCATTGAATGCTAACTTGCTGTTGGGGTTTGGACAATATCCTGGATGGAATCCTGAACTCCCAGCATTGCATTTTGTTGTATGACCCACTTGACCTATGCCTCTTTCCGATGTTTCAAAATTAATTAACTTTTTTTTTAAAAAAATGGCATGGATAGCTGGGGACATCAGGACAGGAACTGTTTAAGCTCCTTCCCTATGAGGACCTAAGGATACTACTTTGCATTTGGTTATATAACTGAATGCCTGCCATTTATTCCAAAAGAGAAGCATAAAAACAAAAGAATTCACTTGCGACAAAACCCACATAATTCCCAATACAGAGTGGTCCAACATGTATAATATAAGGGCCTGGATTCTGGGGAAACCCACTGCAGAAAATGGGTGGAGCAGTGATTTTCACCAGTTTTCCCTTCCCTCCTCTACCCCCCATGCCCTCAGTTATCTTCTCTGGAACTTTGGAATAATCTCCAGAATTGTTGTTTAGGCGCAAAGTCATGCCTGACCCATCATGACCCCATGGACAACATTTCTCCAGGCTCTCCTGTCCTCCACCATCCCGGAGTCCACCCAAGCCCACACCCACTGCCCCGTGACTCCATCTAGCCACTTCATCCTCTACTGTCCCCTTCTCCTTTTGCCATCAACCATTCCCAGCATCAGGGTCTTCTCCAGTGAGTTATTCCTTCTCATTGAGTGGCCAAAGTATTTCATTTTCAATCTCCAGAATAGTGTGTGGCAATAGAGGCTGCAGGAGGAAGGAGGAATCAATGGACATTTCAGTTCCTCCCCATTCCTCTAGTGGAGAGCTTCTACTGGATCCTAGTACTTTCCCCCAGTTGATGGAGCTCTTCTCTTCATGGAGGGGCAGCTCTGCATCCCAGCCAATATGTTTCGGTGATTTGCATAGACAGCCATCCAGCCCCCAAGCATCTTTGCAGACAGTTTGCCTGTCAGTATCATGGGTATTTCATTGGTATCCAAGAGTTTAAATAATAATATAGGAAAGCTGGTTTGAATTTACTGAACATGCTCATGTGTACATAACAATTCTGTTTGAAAAGTTGAACTTTTGTTTTTGTATTTTAAGGCAAATACATGCAGATGATGAACATCTTGAAGCCCATAGCATTTGATGTGATCCACTTCATGTCTCAGCTTTTTGACTATTATATGTATGCAATATATACATTCTTTGGCCGAAATGACACAGTAAGTAAATATTACCATCTAATCAGTGTATGTGTACAAGGTGACAGGGGGAAAAAACAATGGAGTCGTAACAGCAGGAATAGTAAATTGCTCTTGAAGTATAATTATTACAAGGGTTTATGTTTATCTCAGCTTTCCAGATGGCATATTAAAAAATGTTGTGGTGAGGAAGCAATCAGGGGATTAAAGAAAAATGAGTTTCTGAACTTGGGGGCTCTGACAGTGACCCAGTTCATACAGCACAACAACTCACCATGAGTGATCATCCTCACCCCCATCTGTGCATGGAAATGAGTGTATCTGAGCCTCCTCAGTCCTTGATATGCTTTGTGTGTCATTACTGATCTCCATCACTACTTTGTTAGGTGCATATAATCGATTGCTAAAATTGGAGACCAGTGGATGGAAGTGACAAGCACAAAGGGGCAGGAGGGAATGGAGACAAAAGTGGCTGGCACCTTCAGGAGAAAGAGCTTTTCAGAAGGATGTAATTGGAAGTACATCAAGCAACCCTTTTAAAAAATTGGTACTAAAGCGGAGGACGAATTTACAAAGACACTGACAAGATGGGGATATTGGTAGGCTGGCCTAAATAGCCCCCTGTGTTTTTAAAAAAAAAAATTGCAAGTGCATTCCTGCATTGGTAATAGCTTGGACAATTAAGTCAGTTTGATGGATGGATGCATTGGGTAGGGGAGAATCCCTTAGGAACTGGCAACCCACTGGACCTATTGCAGAAAGAGTGCTGACACAGGGACTGGAGGAATGAGGAGGTCTGCCGCAGGGCACCCAGGATGCATGTTGAGAGCTGGGAGGCAGGAGGAGGAGAGAAACAAACTGCAGAAAGCTGCAGAACACCCAACTGTCTTTTAGATTAATGAGTAAACAACCGCTGGTTTCCTCCCCACAGGGTAGTTTAAGACGATGTACAAATTCACCCAGTATACCATAGTGAGCCTTCCTAGACCAAGAGAGCAAAAGCAACTGATTAAACTTCTTCCTTGGGAGGAAGAGGCCTGTAGAAAAACAGATGAATCTATATGGGTTATGTAGGCGGTTGGGTATACTGTTATGGATTTATGATAGCTCCTCCTGGAGAGCTTCAATTAACCCCAGAAACAAGGGATGGGATGACCTGGTTTGGATGATTATTCCAAACATCTTAAACCATTGTTTAGGAAGCCAGGGACAAATGTCAGGGTTTAGCATGTTTTCTTGCCCCTTCCCTCCCATGCTCTGATTGTCTGCCAGATGTCAATTGGATGAGTTGGCCATGATTCAAAATTAATGGAACTTAAATACAACTAACTTCATATCAGTCCAGTCCAGGATATTTTAATATTGGCCCTCTGGCCCTTAAACTATGGTTCATATTGTAGACAGGAAAGTTGGTATATTTGTTACCCTGATTGGAAGAATATAGAGATAATGGGACTTCACTAGTTATCTTGGCCCTTTCAGGGTACACCACAAGATGATACGAGGCAGTGTCCATGCCTCCCTTAGCACCTGTTGTCAAATCTGTGGAGAGGACTTCCAAACATTGAGAAACTTTTCTTGAACTACCTCAATACATTTCATGCGTGGCATAATTCATTTAGACCTTATAAAGGCATGTTCAGAACATCACTACAAATGAATAACGGATATATTTCCATATTACAGCAGTTGCAATACCAATTCAAATATTAGATCCAGCTGTTTCATGAGCTTTAGAAAAATAGGATTCTCAATTGGTCATTTCCTTCCGTGACAGATCCATACATGGCTCCAAATAGTCTTGAGCTATTCCTTTTGGCATCAGGAAATACTATCAGGAAAATTTGTTGTTTACCGCAGTGTGCAAGAAGTATTTATTTTAAGTGATTTGATTTTCATAGGCTGTTTTTGCTGTTCTTTGTTTCACTTTTTTGTGTGCATCTCCCACTTTTTTTAAGCTCTTACCCAGTTCTGTACTTTTCACATGTAGCAGAGAACGACAGAGTGCTAGGCAGGTAAATGCACAACAGCTGAATGAAAACAAACTTGTTTCCTACTGTAGAGTGTCTTATTGATGGTTTTTTTGTAGGATAGTTTTTCATAAGAAACATATGACTTCATATGATCTATGAATTTGATACAGTTCTCTTGTGTAAAGGCAATGTGATATTTAAAACTTTGCCTAAATTGTTAATATGCATTGGTATGTGTTTTAGATCAGTGCTTTTCATTGATTAAATCAGGTTTGCACAACTTGTGGCCCAGCAAACTGAACAGAGCCATGCCTACTAGGCCGGTGGATAACTTTTTTTCTCACCCAAGCCTTTGCTTTCACTTGACAGCTCAACTTTGAGAGTTGTCAGGGGAAAATAATTAGCAACAACACACAACTCTATTTGTAGTCTCTTTGGAACAATGTCCATGGATGGTGCATGCTGCACTTTGACCAAAGATATCTCTCTGCACTCATTGAAATCCTACTAAAATGTTGTTTAAAACCTGAAAAACATTACAAACATAAGGGTTGCAGTAAAAGAAAAGTAGGTTATTTATCAGTGACAGTTTGGTTGAATTGGAAGATGCTGTTTGGAAGGGCTGTCAACTCAGAGATTGTGAAAAGTAATCTCTGGAGAAAGGAAAAGGGTGGAAAAGGCCTTTTTTGTAGTGAGAGAAAAAGGATGCGTGCTTGGCAAGATGGATTAGTGGTAGTGTGGCTGTCACTGGTGATCACCAGGGTGACTTTGATAAGAGCAACAAGGAGTTTTTGCTGTACCTGCTGAACATCTCATTGGTCACTTCCCTCTACTCATAGTGAGGTCAGTCACCTGGGTTCACATGACACAACAATCCCAGTATAAGCCATGGGTAGTCAGGATTAGGGATGCAAAGATCTGGCTAGGATCCAGCTCTGCTATGCTTTGTGAACTTCTTTCCTGTGCTCAGCTCTGGCCAGGAAGCAAGCTGAGCTGAGATCAAATCTGTGAGCACTCAGGATCACGAATGGACCAATTCTCTGCCTGAAGTATGCAAATCCTCCCACAAAGTACATAAAGCCTGCAAGTCACATGTATAGAAGTGGAACTCTGCTTATACACTGGATGTGTCGGCGCATGTGTACAAGCTGGCCTTACAAATTCTCTTGGATTCATTTCCTGCTGGACATGCATATGAATGCTCAGCTCAAGGTGGACTTAGGGTAGAGGGAAAGCAGAATATGGAGAGCAGAGTCAAGGAAATCTGATAGATTCCCACCCCCTAACCAGATTCCTCACACATTGCTAATCAGGGTAGTTCTTGCCTTCAAACAAACCATACTGCAGGAAGCACTCCTGTTTCACACATGACATCCCACCGCAAATTGTCACCCACAGTGGGCTGCTGTGTCAGGCAAAACTAATCATTAATAGAATTGGTTAATTCAGCTCTGCTCATGGCTTTTGCTGCCATCTCTTTTGGGAATGCCATCAGTGTTGCATGGGGTAATGTGGGTTTCATGTTTAATTAAAAGTTTAGCCACAGAGAACTGAGAAAGTGATAATTTTGAACCTTTGAAGACAAGCTTAGAATAAAATGATTTTTTATGACATCTTTCTAGTGAAATTCTGTCATCTAACCCTGCCCATATCCCAGTGCCCACATAAAGAAAATCTGCTAGTCTTAAGTGCTCTCCGATTTTCAGTAATTCACATAACAATTGTTAAGTGCTGAGCAACTGTGTTCTTTCTAAAATATTCGGTCTTTACAATCCATTAGTTTTCGTCAGACAGCTTAGTTACTGTAAGCCAGTGGGATATCAATGAGGCTAACTCAGCTTGTGTACAAGTATGTTAGCATAAGTGGTTTTTGAGTGACACTTTTAAACATAGGAAAGGCTATTCTGTTGGATACAAACCAAAGGAGTGTCTGTTTCTAAACTAAAAAAAATGTATTCCTGATGTAAAACACATACCAGTATCTTAATGATACTATGAAAATAGACACTGGAAATGCATGTATGTTTCTTTGTTCACCCCTCATAGTGTAGCTTTGTTAACTGGGCAGTTTCATAAGTCTTTATAGTTTCCACTGGATTTAAAATTAGATCAAAAGCAAGAGCTTGAGCAAGTATAATTCATTCACAGAATGCCATTAAGCCAGTTAATATCAGCGGAAAACAGGGCCTGACTTGGGTCTTACATAAACCATGGCAGTGGAAAGTTTTCTGCTTGATTCATATTGCAGGTGTTGATGTAGGTGTGATTTTATTAAGTCTTTTCACTTGAAAATCTGGATTATATAACTGGTTGTCTGAGGTAGTACAGGCAAATGGTACTAGATAATGAGTTGAGATTGTTATTCTGATTTGCATTAAATTAGCTTTTCATCAGGCAAAATATGCAGTGTCATTTGATGTCATTATCATGAGGAACACAAATCCCATGGTTTTCCTATGTCCCAAAGTGACCATGTGGAAGCAGTGTGTGTGTGTGCGTGTGCGTGTGTGTGAATTATCCCCTAATACAGAGGATAATTCTTCTGTTAGTATGGATTGTGTTTGGTCATTGTAGTATGTGGAAGTCATTTCATCTTTGTATAGGTGTGCAGTGTTGAGTATGCATGATGCTATCTTTCTGATTTCTTTTTCTTTTTCTCCATTATTGGTTACAATGTCATGCCAAGCATGACATACAATGTGACAACAGGACATGAGCCAGTTGGAAACTTCGGTTGGTTTATTTGCATTCTTCCTAATTGGGGTAACTGAGGTTGTCCTTTTAATTCCAGTTTGAATCAACAGGCCTGGGACTCAGCAGCAGCAGGCTTCGCACCACCCTGAACAGGATACAGGAGAGTTTGATTGATCTGGTAAGTTCCAGTTTCATTGTTCTGTGCAAGGACTTTGTTAGACTTCTGTTAAAACGAGAAGGAAGAGAAATCAACTTGCTTGATGTTGAATGTGACAGCACTTTTCTCCATCTCGTTCCCAGGCTTATTTTTTCCAACTATGAGAGCTAGAAATGTATTTTGACTTCTGCCAAAGCCAGAATTCTAAGAGACTGTGGAAAAGACAGTGTTCTCTTCCCCTGAAATTATGGTTAAGAATTAATTTTACCCATCTTCAGTATTTTGCATTCATGGCAAGAACAACAAAATCCCTAATATAGTTGGTGTGCTATAGTGTTCTAGTAGCCTCATTAATCTGAATGAAATTCTAAGAAAGAGGCATGTTTATTTGTTTGCTTGCCTTATTTATATACTGCCCAATAGCCAAGGCTTTCTGGGCAGTTAATACATGTTAAAAAGTTACCCATGCTACAATATAATTAGAAGAACAAACCCATAATTGCAATTGCTCTTATTCAGCACAGAAGCACAGCAGTGGTATAGAAATGTATGTAAGATCCCCACAGAACTGTGTACTGAGCCTTCTGGTCTATATAATAATATTTCTGAGTTAAATGTTGTGGGAAATCTCACAAGCACTTTTGCAATATTACAGGAGAGATTTGTCATAGAAACATAACTGACATGAGTACTTGTGTATGTGGGGGCTTGAATGGATAAAGGCCATGGCAATGTTTCTTACTAGATCTCTCTGGAAATTTGTTCCACCATTTCTACATTGGTAGATTGCCCTTGCCAGTTAATCTAATGTGTTTACAGTGGTTGTAGCTAGCATGTGAAGTGTTCATAACTAAATGGCTGCTCGGATGTGTGAACAATGGGTAGTATGTTCCTCCTATAACAATGGGTAGTATGTTCCTTTTCACATTTGCAATATCCCAAGTTGTTGGCCTGCAGTGACACTATCACTGCAGCCAACCATTAGCCATGGTGGGTTGCAGCATCCACAGGTACTAAGTTGTCATTCCAAGCCTCCTGTTATATGTGAACCTGAGGAAGGGTGGGCTGGGTTTGGAGTGGTTGACAAGCTACCCAGAAGCCATGGGCTGTTTTACAGTTGCAGGTGGCTTGTTGATGATCCCAACGACCACCCTCACTGGTTCAGATAGAACAAGAAACAACAGCACAATCTGCCCTGAATATTCAAAATTAGGGTTGCAGCACTGAGAAGCCCTGTGAGGCAATTCATCCATGGTGGCTTCTCATTAGGTGTGAACCAGTTCACTGTAGGCCTTTTTTCGGCACAAGGGGCCAGCCAGATGACCAGTGCCAGAAGGAGTGTGAAAACTGTATTGCTAACTGAATAGTTTTATGTCTTCCTAGTCGGGCCATCATTGGCCTGATGGTTCATTTGTCAAGAGCCTATCACAAACATTTGTGAGAGTCATTTTATGCTTTAATGCAGAGAAATGCAAATAGTTTTAAAATGTTGGCCCATATAAAGAATATGAAAAGTGCTGGCAACCTTAAAAGTTTTCATTTATATTCATGGCTGGATGGTGACGTAAATGACTAGTGGAAGCAGAGCAACATTCTAAACAGCCAGGAGGAAAACTAGTTTATGCAGAAGTCAGCTCTGCATTTATTTTAAAACATTCTGTATCATCCCTTGGCATAGCATCTGGGGCAATTTACAAAAACAAATGAAATTAAAAAATACATAAATAGTGTAGTGAGACCTCCATCCATACATTAAAATATAAGCTTATGCAAAATAATAATAAAAGTAAGGAAGCAAGCCAAGCTGAGAGGAAGTCCATGAATGCTTGTGGCACTCTGGTTGTGCTACTGCAACCTTCTTCTGCAGCATGTGCAGCACAAAGGCCACAAGCCGTGTTCAGAAGAGGGATGCCACTAGCACAGCACTTGTGTGGGTTCGCTTCCTGGGCAGCACCCATGCGTGTTCTCCAGGAAGCGGAGCTCATGGCCAGAGCCAAGCTCAGGGAATCCGGTGGAGCTCCACCACCAAAACAGATTCCTCATACATCCTTAGTAGTCACCCAAGGAAGCCATAAAACACATCAGGCCACAGAACATAAGAGCAATCAACCAGGTGCTCAGGGTATTTGGGCTAGATTTGCTGGGCAGACTGATCCAGATAATGTCAGGAGCTGTATGTCTTGTATCTATGGGTGCAAGGAACGCTTATAGATGGGTGCAAGGAACGCTCCCGCCCCTTGAGGTCAGCAGCAGATGCCCTTCTCTGGGAACCCTCTGTGAATGAGATTAGAAGGGTGAGCACCCAGAGGAGGGCTTTCTCTGCGGTGGCGCCCCATCTATGGAATGCGCTCCCCAGAGAGGCCCGCCTGGTGCCGTGGTTATTTGTTTTTTCGGTGCCAGGCTAAGACCTTTTTATTTAAAACTTATTTTAACTGTTAATTATTTATTAACTAGGGGTTTTTTTTTTTAGCCGAGAATGCACTGGGGGGTGTTATTTATTGTATAATTTTAGTATTTATTTATTTTATTACTTCTGTATTTATTTATGTGGTGAGCCTCCCTGAGGCTTTGTTGCGATGGGGCGGCATAGAAATGTTTTAAATAAATAAATAATATCTGAACAGGCAGGGGTAAGATGAGATCACTTCCTTTGATCACTCGCACTCTCTAGACATGACATGCATCTGTCAGATCAGTCTGCTAGTGAGCCATCTTGCTGAAGTAGACAGTTCACTAGATGCACCTTGTTAGCCTCCGGGCCAATCGCTTTCGGTGCTGGGGCATCCTGGACATCAGCCTCTTTGCCTGCAAAAACAACACAGTTTGCCCAGTATTCCAAGTTGAACTGCACTGGAATCAGAATTGATGGGGAGCACTTTTGTGTTCACATGGTCAAGGGCACTATTCTACATATTTCCCCCTTTCTCATCACAAAGGTCCTGGCAAAGAATGGCACAAAGTGTATTTTTATGACCTCTTGGTGGTCATGCCAGCTCTGGTTTTCTCCACTTCAAGTTTGGTTTCCACCATTACTGCACCATGTCACCCAACAAGAGCAAGACAGACTTCTACACCCAGACCTTCAGCTATTCTGCATGACTGGAAAAAAGTTTGCAGAGAGGATTGTGCTCCATCCCTCCACCTGTTATGAAACTGGAATTCCTACTTGCTTCGATCTGTTAAGATGTCAAACCAGAATTTATTTATTTATTTATTTATTTATAACATTTCTATGCCGCACCCATCTCCGAAGCCTCGGGCCAGCTCACAAGGAAAACAAATAAACACAGCATAGAACAATATTAAAAATGTGGAGTTCTTGGTGATAATATAAAACCATTAAATAAAACACAGATTAACAATTAAAATATTGTTTAAATAAAAAGGTCTTGGTCTGGCGCCAAAAAACAAATAACGACGGTGCCAGGCGGACCTCTCTGGGAAGCGCATTCCATAGGTGGGACCCCACCACAGAGAAGGCCCTCCTCCGGGTACTCACCCTCCTAATATCCCTCACAGAGGGCTCCCGGAGAAGGGCCTCCCCCACCGATAGCTGCCATGGCACAGAGCCATAGTCCCCCAGCACCACCTTCTGGAAACGGCCATTGAGATAGGAGCGGAACCACTGCAAAGCAGAGCCTCCAACTCCCAATTCTGCAAGCCTACGCAGAAGGATATCATGGTCGATGGTATCGAAAGCCTCTGAGAGGTCCAGGAGAACCAACAGGAACGCACTCCCCCTGTCTCTCTCCCTGCACAGGTCATCGTACAGGGCAACCAAGGCAGATTCAGTACCTTACCCAGGTCTGAAGCCGGAATTAAATGGGTCCAGATAATCAGTTTCATCCAAGAGTGCTTGGATTTGTCCCGCCACCACCCGCTCTAACACCTTGCCCAAGAATGGGATGTTGGCCACCTGTCTATAATTGGCGGCCACCTCTGGATCCAGGGATGCCTTCTTTAGGACTGGCTGGACTACCGTCTCCTTTAAAGGGGCAGGTACCCGGCCATCCCTCAGAGAGGCGTTGATGACCTCCAGGATCCGGGTCCCAATCCTGTCCCTGGCTGTCTTGAGAAACCAATATGGGCAAGGGTCCAATAAGCAGGTGGTAGGACGTACCTGTCCAAGCACCTTGTCCACATCATCAGGCCGCAACAACTGAAACTCATCCATCAATTGTGGACCAGACGGTAGCATTGGCACCTCCCCAGTAGAATCTGATTCAATAGTTGAGTCCAGCTTGTGACGAATCTAAGCGATTTTCTCCCGGAAATGCTTGGCGAAGTCGTCACAGCGGGCCTTCGAGGGTGGCACGAGATCTTTCTTTGGGCCCGGATGTACCAGCCCCTGTACCACCCGAAAGAGCTCTGCAGGACAGCATTGTGAGGAGGCACTGGAAGCAGAGAAGAATTTCTTCTTCGCCGCCCTCACCGCCACAGCATAGGCCCGATAATGGACTCTCAAGTGTGTTCGGTTAGATTCATCCCGTGATTTCCTCCACCTACGCTCTAGACGTCTCCCAACCCACTTCATTGCCCATAATTCCGGTGTATACCAAGGGGATCAACAGGCTCTGCCTGGTGGGAGAGGACTCTTGGGAGTGATCGTGTCAATAGCCCTGGTCATTTCCCATTCCATAGTTCTACCAGAGCTTCGACAGGAGCACCAGCCTTATCAACCGGGAAATCCCCCAGGGCCTTCAGGAATCCATCCGGATCCATCCAGCTCCGGGGGCAGACCAGCACAGTCGGGTCTGCACCATTACAGAGGGAAAGGCTGCTCTTGAGCTCAAACCTCACGAGGAAGTGATCTGACCATAACAGGGGAGTCAGACACAAGTTCCTCACCCTCAGATCCCCGTTGAGAAAACCAGGTCCAGAGTATGTCCACATTCATGGGTTGGGCCAATGATGTGGTGAGACAGCCCCATGGCCACCATGAAGACAGCCCCATGGCCATGAAGTCCTGAGCCACCCTGATCAGAACCGTCTTGGCGTGGAGATTGAAGTCCCCCAGGATCAACATCTTGGGAGTCTTCAACACCAAATCCGAGACGATCTCTGTCAGCTCAGGCAGGGAGTCTGTTGGGCAGAAGGGTGCACGGTACACCAACAGAATCCCCAATTTGTCTCGGTCGCCCAACGCCAAGTAGAGGCACTCTAAACCCAGCCTTGAGGGGACAGGAAGCTCCGTGAGGGGAAAAGAAGCTCAATAAACCAAAGCGACCCCCCCCTCCCCTTCAGGCGTGGGCAGTGCTGAACCAGATACCCGGGCGGGCACAGTTGAGAGAGGGAGACGTCCCCCGCCTCACCTGCCCAGGTCTCTGTAATGCAAGCCAGGTCAGCCCCCTCATCCACAATAAAGTCATGGATGAGGGAAGATTTATTGTGGACCGACCTGGCATTAAGCAACAGCACCGACAGGCCCAGGGGGCGGTTGACAGGACTACCTGGAACCCTCAAGCTGGGGGAGTAACCAGAAGGAGGAACAGGTGCTAGCCATCTGTCTCCTTCTTCTAAGTGGACACGTTAGACCCCCAACGCTGTAACGTCCATTGCCCATAACCACCCCAATGGCGACGCCCACGCGCTCCACAGGCAAGCCCATCTTCGTGGCTGAGAATAACTCCATTAAAATATAAGCTAAAACACATTAAAAACACCTAAAAATACTTAACCCTCCCCCCAGCACATCCCAGTCCAATTAACAATCCCACCCGCGAGCCGAGAACATAGCCCCTAGCCAGCCCAGCCCCCGCACGGCCCCCAAATGGGATAAGCCGGCTGTCTGTCCCCGCGTCCCGCCCGGCGGAGTGGAGAAGCAGGGTGGGCATCCTACAGTACACAGGGTAGATAGCTCAGCTTCTTCTGTCTCCACACCTTTTGAAGTTGAGCTAATCCTCACAAACAATACTAAAACTTAAGAGCCTCATTATCATCTGATTTACTCAAGAGAGCACCGAGCGCTTGTTGCTGTAATTATTCTGGGAAGTGGATTTGTCAAAGCTTGTAAATGAGACTCTGAAGGGTGCAAATCTGTTAGCATGTTGCCATCCAGAGTAATGTGACCTCACCTCCCACGCAAGAACGCCTCATGCCTTTGAAACCCTTGGTAAGACATCGCTATAGCGGCTATTCATTATCACAAGCCCCATCTTAGTAATCTTAGCTCAGCAGACCCACAGTTCAACACTGGTGCTCTGTACTATTTTCTAATTATAATTCAGAGCACAATTTTCTATCTATATAGTTTTATATACTTCTGCTCTTATTCTGCATTACATGTTTTTGCTATTCATAAGATCGCTTGATGATACCTCTTGATCCACAACAATAGAGCTTTCCCCTTGGAGAATTGCCAAAGGCCAAGCCTGAGTATATTTTCAGAAACACAGCTAGAGCTTCTGTGTTCAGTCCACATTGTTAACATACACTAATACTGGGAATTCATTCAGTATTTCAGTTTTCTTTTGTTTTGCATCCTTGAAACATCAAAACAGTATTTAAAAATGAACAAAACTAAGATACCTAAAAAGATATCTCCTGGTGGGGTGAAGCAGTGGTAAGAACTACATATAGCAGGTTAAACTCAAGTTTAACACTTGAGTTTAACACTCTTTAACACTTGACAAAGAAGTGTTCCATTCACAATAATTATGATATCATCAGTAAAAGCACCTTCCTGTATAAAACCTTGTCATTTTCTCTGATCATATTTTACATTGGAACATATGATGAAACTTCAAGGGAAATTAATGTAAGTATGCCCATCTTCAGTCCCCAGGATTTACGTTTTCACTTTGTAGTCATTATTTTGTCATTAATTATTGAAATAGTTTTTGGTGCAATTCAAGAATGTGCTGTGCAAAGCCTACATTTTTTTCCACTAGTTAAAGGAAAAAGATAAAATGGTAATGATAGAAAAAGAAATAAAGTTAGGGCATAATCCTATGGGGAAGCCCTTGAATCTGCTGAACTCAGAGGATTATGGGTTTTCTGTGCAGGGAAGAACATGGAGGCATATGTTCCTTCTGTGCTGCTCCCACCCTGCAAGGCAGCGAGGTAGCTGATTTTGGCTATCTAACCACAGCAGCAGATGGAAGGACACAGAGGTGCTGCCAGAATATGTTGGACCTCAGTGCTGGTCATCTCTTCTTTTCCCCAAGAAACACCCATGAAACCCCTTTTCTGAGGTAACTTTGCAACATCAGAGAAGCACACGCATAGTGTCTGTGGAGGAAGGTATTCTGGAAAAAAGTGTTTTCTAATGTTTTGGGGCTTCAAAAAATTCTGTGGCCCACTAGATGCTGCCTCGGGGTGGTAAGATTGCTCTGTGAGTGTCTTATTTCAATATAGTTCTAGTGTTTGTGGCTTCTTCTGCGTTAACAATCATCCAGAATTTAATGGGTTTATTCTAGGTAGGACTAACACTGGATTTAATGCCATATGGATTAGTTAAATGGTACAGAACTGTGTCTTCTGCTTAAATTTGTATTTTTACTTTATTTTTGACTAGAGAAACAGCTGGACTTTCTTTAGGACTGAGCTGCATGCATATTGTGTATCCACAAGAAGATATATCCAAATAGTCTAGCGCAGTGATGGTAAACCTTTTAGAGAGCGTGTGCCAAAACTGTAACCCAAAACCCACTTATTCATCGTAAAGTGCCAACGCTACAATAAAACCTGAAAACTGAGGTTTTAGTTTAGAAAAAACAACTCACAGCTAGTCCAAGCAGATCCATCCATCCATCCTTGACAGTGCACTGACTGACCATGTGAAAGCTCGGATGTGTTGCGGCTAATGGGTCGGGGCTTACGTCATAACCTGGTGCCGCTACTCATTTTAGAGTGTGCACATGGCCCATATGTGCACTGTTATCCAATGCTCAGCTGCTGAGGTGATGCTGGGGTGACTAGGCTTGCGTGCTGACAGAGAGGGCTCTACGTGCCTACTGTGATACACGTGCCATAGGTTCACCATCACTGCCCTAACCCTGCTCTGGTGCACACCCGTGACCCTGATAAAGGGCTAAAGTTCCATTGAAAAGAGGACGACTTTGAAAAAGCTTTCCTTGAGTAGCTTTTTCTGCACAGCATATCATTTCTATCCGTTCTAAACACATTCCAACCATCAAAATCATGCCAGGACACCTCGTTTTTCTAACCCTAACCCTGCCCTGGTGCACATCCCTAACCCTGATACAGGGCTAAAGTTCCATAGAAAAGAGGACGATTTTGGAAGAGCCTTCCTTGAGTAGCTTTTTCAGCACAGCTCATCATTTCTGCCCATTCTGAACACATTCCAACCATCATAATCTTACCAGGACACCTCGTTTTTCTATCCCCAACCCTACCCTGGTGCACACCCCTAACCCTAATATAGGGCTAAAGTTCCATAGAAAAGAGGGCAATTTTTAAAAAGCCTTCCTTGAGTAGCTTTCTAAACACATTTCAACCATCAAATTATATCAGGAAACTTCATTTTTGTAAGCGTAACCCAGTGATGGTGAACCTTTCAGAGACTGAGCATCCAAACTGCAATCGAAAACCCACTTATTTATCACAAAGTGCCAACACTGCAGTAAACCTGAAAACTGAGGTTTTAGTTCAGAAAGTACAACTCAAAGCCAGTTCAAGCAAATATATATATCACTGACCAGCCATTCGAAAGCTTGGACGAGTCGCAGCTCATGTGCCGCTACTCCTCTCCAAGCATTCGCATGGCCCCTATGTTCACTGTTATCCGATGCTTGGATGCTGGGGCGACTTGGCTCATGTGCTGACAGAGAGGACTCTGCGTGCCTTTTGTGGTACGCATGCCATAGGTTCACCCCCACTGGTCTAGTCCATGGACATGCCTGGGTTTTTTACATACTATGTTTGTTTTCATTTCTGTTGTAAATGAGAGCTGTAGTCAGTGCTCATTTTTTCCCTGCAAGAAGAAATGTGAAACAGTGCAATATGGTGCATAGGAATGTAGTCCAAAGAGCATCCTTGAGATCTTTGGTAGATGTAGATATCTTTCAATGAATCCCGCGTTAGGTGTAAGATTGCCATTTCAGATGTTTAGTAATGGGCATTTCCTACAAACCCTGCATGTTTTTCCCCAGTAACAGATGCTCTGGCTTCAAGTATGGGTATAAACTCCATGTTACAGATTTGAAAACACAGGAAAATAGTCCTTCTTCACCTTTGTAAAGGTGTGGAAATAAGAATACAAGAAAAGCTATGCTGGATCGGACCAAGAGTCCATCCAGCCTAGCACTCCATTCACATGGTGGCAAACAGGCTAGGTGGTTATGTGGCACCTATCATGGCAGTGGTAGGCAGCCTGTGTTCCTAAGGACACATACTCCCTTTAGCTCAATTTCAAAAGCCAGTTGTATGTAATCACTTCAGACCTGTAGTAACAGTGATCTTTTTTCTTCTTCTTGGCAATCTACTTGTTGGAAAGGGGAAAAAAAGGAAGAGGAAAGGTGGCGACAGAATGAGAGAAAAGAGGTGATGGGAGAAAGAAACAAGGTCTGACTTGGGTTCTGCCCTTCCCCACTGCTAATGTGTAGATCTCAACTGATTTCCTGTTCAAGAATGTGACCTTCAATAGAAAAAAGTGTTGCCACCCTTGAATTATGGTAACCAATTTTTTATTTATTCTCCTTTCCACCAGTTCCTAGCTGAATGAATTAGGCAGATTGATTCAGCTCCTTGTGAAAAGTAAGGCATCACAAATGGAACAAATCCATAAAACCAAGTGCTATATTAAACCAATGAGGTTCCCTCAGAAGCTCTCGTGCACTGCTACCAGTTTTCAATAAAACGGCACTGAAGAGGTTAAACTAACTGCTGAACTTCATGTATGCATGCAAGTATGAACGTGTGTCAGCTCTGTTCACCTGGTCTACAGAAAGCTTGTGGAACAACCAAGTTTATTTGTACTTGCTCTTGTGCTTGAACTCATGTTGGAATTGAGACCTCTTTAAAAAGGAACAGTTACTAAAATATGGGTTATGTGTAGGCTTTGATTTTTAGAATGAAAAGTTTATTGAAGTGGTGTACTTAGATCTCCCAGCAATGTTCAAGTAGTCTGTGAAAAAGGTTTTAGAACTGCTTGCTTGGGATATTAGATAGTTACTGGTTCACTGGCACCAAAAAGATACTAGCAACGTTGCAGTGGCTTTGCTTGTGCTCTTTGGAGTTGGTTTTGGTGTAGTCTTTTCTCTCTGGGGTATGGTTTTGTAATATTCAAATTGTACAGGAAAACAGCAGAATTGAAAAATGACAATGGATTCTCCAGGAAAGATAGGTAACTAGGGATACTAAATACCTTACAGCATCAGATATTTGCTGTGAGATCTATTTCATAAAGCATCACAAATTTCAATGTGCATTTATTCTTCCATAAAGTAGTGAGGGGTATAGGGAAGAGACCATAGCTCAGCAGTAAAACATATGTTTTCTGTGGAGAAGATTCCAGGTTTAATCCTGGTGTCTCTAATTTTAAAAGCAATTCCCTCTCTGTCTGACCACATGAAGATTTTCTGACAGTTAAAGTAGACAATTCCAGGCTAGCTGGATAAATAGTCTGTGTATAAGGTTGTATTTTTACTGTTTCCTTAAATAAAATCAAGGGTATTTAGCAACAAAGCCCTTGCTGCTAAATGCTTCTCTTACGTAGTCACGTTTGCATTTTTTTGATTTTTTTTTTGTTAACTTTCTGTAGCCTTTTTTTAAATTTCTGAGTTTATTGTGCCAAATTCATATAATGGGCTAGGTCAGGTAGGATAGTAAGAATTCCCAGTTTGGGATTATTGGACTCAAGCAATGTAGTGATGTACATTGTCTTATGGGTCCCCTTAGCTCTTTCTGCAACCAGAAGCAACTAAACAAACCACGGACTCTCCATCTGTGGTTTGTTTATCCGGACACCCAAAACAGAGATTTTGTCTGGTCCATCTCTGAAGAAGTCAGAGTCATATGCCAACAATAAACAATAACTTAGGACTCTACCCTGTCTGGGCTGAGACAAGTTGGAAACAAGGTCCTTGTTTCGGACATCACAATGAATGAACTGTTGACTGCAAATCCATGGTTCAATTTCTACTCCTTGCCAGGGGAGCCAGATGGGCAGTATGTTCCAGAATAGTTGTTTGACGCTCACAAGAACAATTTTCTGGAATCCTGGCTTATCTCGATGTCTGAACCAGGTGTTTGTGTTTCAGCTCATGCAGTTTTCTTTCTGAGACTGTATAAAATGACAATGGCTAGTATGTAATTAGAGAGGCTTGTCAGAAAATGGAGGATTTCTAAAGGTATACATAGAAAATTGCCCTTTTGGATGTGTGACAGAAAATCATATTTCGTTTCATTTAATTTATTTTTACTATGGTGCACTGGAGAAAACTGCCCGTGAATGACAGTATTGACAACATTTTCAAAAGTGCTTTCTTCTGGATTACCATATCACATATTGTTCTCTGTAGATTAGATATCAATTTCTAATATAACTGTGGGTGACTTCAGAAAAACTGGGTGCAGCCATGCAAAACATAATATTACTTTATATTTATTGATTAGTTGCATTTATTCTATATGAGCCATCGATTGCTCTTTGGTTACTAGAAGTGCTACTGGAACATTTTTTGCAAGGACAATTGTTACATGGGCTGCAGACCAGGCACAAATGTACTCCTTATTGACCTGTGCCCCCCTCCGTCAAAAATGTCTCTTTATGGAAAAAATGGCATCTGGAATGCTACAGAGACTTCCTCAGAAGACTGTGACCTAGCAGGGACAGGGGGCAAGGGATGAAAATGATCCTCAGAGTGCCCAAAGTTGCCCATGCTTGAATGTGGTTTTTACAGTTTTTTTAGTAGCCTCCTTGCTGTTAGCTCCAACAGTTTGTTGTTTTTTAAAGAAACAGCTACCGTAGCAAAGTTTCACATTTCTAGAATACAGTAGTACTTATCTTTCTGTTCCTTAATTTCTGAGAAATATTTCATTGGCAACAAGGTCTAGCTGTTACCTTTTTAACCAGCTGCATTTTGGATGTCTTCCTGCTCAGTGTTGACTTTGAATTGTTCCATTAACTTTAATAAGGCTAATCTTGCTAAGACAAGTTCTCAAGCAATTCTGTCAGTGGCAAAAAAAAAAAAAAAAAAAAGGTAACGAGTTGCATCAAACAGAATCAATTTGGGGCACATTTTTGAGAGAATTGGTACATATAATTAGGAATACATCAAGATAAACTTTGAGATAATCTGTTTGCAGGGAAATATTAGAATTTGCTTGCAGACACTGGTAAAGATGAGTCTCCTCAAGGCCATTCTAAGAAAAATGAGATATAGAGAGTTAAATCAACCCTGGGGTAACTTCACCTCTTCAGCTGTTCATCTGAATCTGAGAGGCTGTCTTGGTGGTTGTGGCTTGTTCAAAGATGCTCTAACTTGACCATAAGCTAGTCTTGTACATTAGCAGCATTAGAAACTCAGACCCAGTCTCCATCTCGTCCAGTACTGTGTTCACACAGTGGCCAGCCAGCCATTCATGAGAAATTCCTAGTCAGTACATGAGTTCAACAGCACCCTTCCATCTAAGTTCCGCAGCAACTTGGTGTAGATAGGCATACTGCCTCTTATACCAGAGGTAGCATGTAGCCATCAGAACTAGTCATCATTGGCAGTCTCCAGGAATTTGTCCGTGTTAAAATGTTTGTCTGTTAAAATGTTTCCCATAATTGCATCTTGAGGTAGTCAGCTCCATAATTGTGAAGATGTACTTTCATCTGTCTAGAATCTCCCACCATGACGCTGCATTGGATGACCCTTGGATCTAGTAGTTTGAGAAAGGAAGAAAAAATGTCTTCATTCATAGAGGATAAGGCTATCAATGTCTAGGAGACATGTATGGCTATGTAGAATCAGAGGCACTCGAATAGGAGGCATAGTGTATCAGGCTCTGAAGAACATGGTGAACAGGGTACTGGTGCATTCATATGGGATACCTATGAGGAGGACAACTGATTAGTCACTGTATGATGAGAATGCTGGGCTGGATGATCCATCTATGGATGATCCATTCACTATGCTCCATCAGATCTTTTCTTATGTTACCTGTGGAAGAATTGGAACCCAGGTCTTCTGAATCTACACTGGACCCATCTATTTAAGAAGAAGCCAGTCAATGAAAGCTTTTGCCATAGTATAAGGAGAGTTCAAGCTAAGGTCATGGTTCTCAGTGAAATCCTTATAAGCATGTAGAACTTTTTCCCATACTTTGTTTTATATTAAATTGAAAGGCAGTATATGGCAATGTAGATAACAGAAAAAGGACACATTTTGGTTTACAAAATTGCCCTTGCCCAAGGGAAGTATTAGTTAGAAAGTAAGCTTTTAATTAATACCATCCATCACCATGAAGGGTGAGAGATTAGTTTTGTACCTGTGCTTGTATATTTTGATGACGAGTATGCAGATATAGAAGAGAAAGTAGATATAAATTTTTAGATTATCCGGGCTGAATATAATTTACCTTTTTGAAAAGTAGCAGTTTCCTTTTCCTGTTCAGCAGGAAAATGTGTAGAAGAGCAATATAGATCATTTGAATAATTTGAAACCTTGATAAAACAAAAAAGGCATGAAAAGTTCAGATTATTGTTGCATAGACTGACAGTCATACTGCACGTACTATAGATAGACATATATTCATTTACATAACCATTGCCTAGTTATTTGTAATATTGAGATATGAAATTGTGACTTATAGCTTTACCTTAGTAAGAGGACAAAGAACAAGCTTTTATTTGCATAGTTTTGTGATGATATAATTTTGTGATGATATGCTCATTTAAAATTGAACAAGTAAAATTGCCTAGCTTATTTACCAGAGCACTTGGACCTGGCCATTTATGTCCTTAGCAGTTTTAAGACTAACCTAGTGTAAGCCGAATTTTACACAAGTTCCTGTCTTGTTGACTTAAATGGAATACTACCACTCTGTACTTACCATCTTTGAGCCCCTGCCCAAGAATGCTGCTTGGCTACTTGGCTCATGCTTTTTCTACATCACACTAGCAGTAGTGGAGCAGAAAAAAGAACTCTTTAGGGCTAATGTCCAGCTTGAAGCAACTGTGTCTTCAAAAGGCTCTTATCCAGAGCCACCCCAACAGCAGAGATACTGAAGGGGGCAATGCCAAACAGCAATTGAGATGAGATACTTTGTGGGAAGATGGAAGGGCAAGGGCTGCACCTGAGGACATCATCTATCAATTTGCTCAAAGTGGAGGGGATTATTTCTTGCCTCCCAAGGACCAGAATCTATGCTTTAGAGAGAAGACATGGGGCAAAGTGGGGAAATCGGTGGAGCTCCACTTAGTATTCTGATGGGTGGATGGAGATATGGCATTGGAAGGAGGGCTATCAGGTAAGGAAAACATGACCAGACTCTTATTATCTGTGCTGTGTCCTGGTCCTCGTCACATCTGCTGATCTGGTGATTGCCTTTCCTCAAGTCTCCAGATGTAGCTTTTGAATGCCAGATCAGTCCAGAGTAAGACCTCTATGATCTATCACTTAATAGTTGGTGACCTGGGTAGAATGGTATAATCACAGAATAGTAGAGTTGGGAAGGGCATAAGGCCATCAAGTCCAACTCACTGTTCAGTTCAGGACTGAGGCCCACCCCACCTGGCACCAAATTTGCCAACTTAAGATGGCCTTCTTTCTGATGCATTTACCAGATAATGCATGTAGGGGAAATATTGTAATTTGCTTTTAGCAGGCCTAGCAGTATGGACTTGTCATAGTTTAAATTGTTAAAATCTGTTTTTAGATCTTAGTGGAATTTTATAATATTTTTACTTTTTATATGTATCTTTTATTTTATGCAACCATTGTACACTACCCAAACTGCTTTGACAAATTAATAAATTAAAATTAAATAAAGAAAAATAGAATTTTCTATTACATCAAGGATCCAAGGCTGCAATATGGTACTCAGTTTTCCAGAAGGAAGCTTAATTTCTGGAAGTCTTGTTTCTGAGTAGACAACACAGGAGTGTAAAGAGTAATATTCTAGGCCCATATAACTTTAAAGAGGCTAGCCTGATTCACTGTTATATGTTAGAACATATCTTAAGTATGTAAGAGCTGTGCTAGGGTCAGGCAAAGCGCCTATCTATTCCAGCCTGCTGTTTCCACCATGGCTAATCATTGGCTACCAGAAGCTAGAAACAGGGCATGAGTGTAACATCGCTCTCCTGCTTGTGTTTCGCAGCAAGAGGTATTCTGAGGCATGTCGCCTGTGATCCTGGAGATAGTATATAACCAAGCTATATACAACAACTACAACCTTTTGGCAGTAATCAGTACAGCATCTGTATGCATTCTTCCTTTGAGAGTTTGTAAAGCTTGTTGAATATTTATCCCCTGGTTAATAGTGGTAAACCACAGCTTGTATTTGTGGAAATAGGTAGAGATATAAGGAATCTCTCAGATGATAGGGCTACAGTTCTTCAGTCAGATGAATCAAAAGCTGCCTTTTTGATGAGAAATATGTGTGTGTGTGTGGGGGAGGATGTTCCACAGCTGAATCTTGCTAGTGTAGGAGTGGTCAATATCAGAATGGTGTGCACTAATTTTATGGTAGAACCATAAAGAAGTAGCTTAAACATCAGTTTAAAGTCTGATGTGACTGGCTTTTTTCCCTCATAGATTGTGATGGGGCTAAACTTATGGGCTGTTTTTGCATTTGAACAACATCTTTAGGTAAACTTGTGTTTTGTTCCCAGTCAGGAGGAAGGTCTACTGTAAAATAGCTACAGTTTTTAACAAAAATCCCCCCAGCTCAACATGGTATAGAATCCTATCATTTGGCTGATTCCAGCTTCAGTCCTACCTTGGGGCTAGATGGCTGTCCATAACTATGGAAACATGCAGTGTACAACAGTAGCTTCAGTTGCATTGTTCAGAGAGCCTGTGTTGTGGTGGTTTTACAGTGTTGGACTAAGGACCTGGGATTACTGACTTCTAGTCTCCAATAGGTCATGAAGCTCACTGGATAACTTTGGGCTAGTCACTTCTCTTAGCCTGACCTACTTCAAGGGGTTTTATTGATTTATTATACTTATATGCTGGATTATTGTTGTAAGGATAAAATGGAGCTGTGTGAACTGTCTTGGGTTCCTCACAACAGGAAAAAAGGTGGGATATAAGAGAAAAATAATGAAAACAATAAATTGGTTCCAGTGAACAAACAAATCCAGATTTAGGTCTATCTCTTTGCCACTTACAGCCCTCCATCTCCAAGGTAGTGGTGAAGTTGGCACTAACCACATCCCCGGATGCTGCACCACAGCCATGTTGTCTAAATAGCATGTCTGTTAAGGGTGTGGTACCTGAAAGCTGTAATTAAGGGCAACTTCTCAATTTTGAAACTTGAGTGAACATGGGAAGCCCTTAACTAATGCACTAAACCGAAAGGATTTTTGTTAATTGAAGAATTATACAACTCAAGAGTAAAATGAGACTCATTAAAAATGAGACTCAATGCTTTAAAAAAAGCCATTGACGAATGCAAAATATTTGTTGTGGACTCGTAACCTAAGCAGCCCCAGGTTGGGAGCAGTGTCACATAGTTGGGATCCAGCTTGTGGAAAACCCACGGCTTAGCTGGCTCAATTGACGTCTTCACTATTATCTCCTGTGGGCCCAATAATCTCCAGGGCTTGTGTTGTTGTTGATGATTATTATGTTTAATAATTCTTTAAAGACTATCAGAGTGTTGGTCAAAAAAGGATGGTATCCCATTCTTAAATGTAGACTGAGAGCAAGGCAGAGGTGGGGTGTGAACCACTGCACACTAAATGCCTCCTTTAAGCCTACAGTATTCATCACCAACAGAAACGTATTTCACAGCAATCCCAACTGCAAGTGAGAAAATGTGCTGATTAAAAAATCTTGGGAGGTGTGACAAGCAAGATGTTCTGGGCTTGCTTTGGAGCCCGGAGGCACCATGTTGCCTCCTGCAGTGTGTGGGGGGTTTAAATGATGGGAGTACAAATATTGCTAGACTTGAAAAGGAGCTCTTCATCAAGTCTATTCCAGTGTCCAGTGGTGGAAATTACACACACTAAAAGCCTTTATAATGTACCAATCAATGATCTGTCTTCCTCTCCTCTGATTATCAGAAATAATACTTCACAAAAGCTGCTGAAGCTCTTCCCTTGAATGGCACCTGTAAGCCTGACAGTTGCTCAAAGGTCCTTCTTGTTTTCCTGTTCAGTGAAGGAGAAAATGAAAGAAGGAAATGTCACTTCTTGGAATGTAGGAAACACTTGAGACAGAAAAACATTTCCCCCTCTTTTTCTTTTTTTTAGCTTTCAAAGGCAGAATTGCAACCTTTAAATGTATAATGAAAGGCCTTATTCAGTGCCTGTCTACATTTTGCTGTTTTAAAGTAAAATGTTTCTGAATATAGTGATACACTAGATCAGGGGTCCCCAACCTGCAGCCCATGAGCCACATGCAATCTCCACACTCTTTTTGGTGGTTTTTCCTTACAGAAAGCATTTGCGAATTTGAGCAACTTGCCCAAACTCTGGAATCATCTGTGTACCTAGAGTGCTTCACTGAATTGTTTCTAGTCCCATAGAAAAGAAAAATCCTTGGCATTTTTTCCAGTGGAATCACAAGATCAGCAGTGATCTTCTTTCCTTTTCCCCAAGCCTTGAGGTTCATTTTTATATAAATTTTTGAGATATGGGAACTAGAGCTGAACTGGAATTTACCATTGATTAAAAAAACAACAACCAAAAGTCCCAACTTAAATTATACTCTTCAGTTTGATTCTGTATTTCCAGTCTTCACAAACTTGTTTCTTGGTGGATGTAATCCAAGCAGCAAATGGATTGAACATCTGGCCATAAAGAATGCTATCAATGAATGAATAAATATGATTTTTCAGTTTTTCTTTATAATGCCTATGTTTATGCATTAGCAGTCCAAAATTTATTGTACTGCAATTTACTGGAAGGTGCTTCAGTTATGAACCATGTTTACTTATAATATAGAAATAGCTTTTTAACTTAAATATTAACTGATAGGGAGCAAAAGTAGTTCTCTCGGGGTGCAGACTCCCCAACTAGTTTTCACCATAGCCAGCCCTGTGTCCAAACTTCTTGCTTGTTTCTTATTCTCCCTGCATGCTCTGATGTGTTTTTCCTTAATGTTATTTTTATAGGGTACAGCTTTCCATCTTATTTATGTGCAGGAAATACAGCACAGCATTGCATTTGATGAGATGTTTGCTGCAATAAATATTTAGACAAATATAATTGCTAAGAGAAGGTCATATATATTGCTGAGGAAAAATCTGGAAGTTAGAGCAATTAGATCTGCAGGACCAGTTATTCTTGATTCAAATCTTCCTGAGGGAGCCAGGGGTTAGGGTTGCTAGGTGTTGCTGGATTGGTGCCAAAGGGTGTTCCTGTGTTTCTGTATTCAGTGAACCAGTTTGCATGACACAACAGCTCCCCATGGCTTCACTTAGCAATGCAGGCTGTTGTCTATGCCGGGCACCCATAAGGTGCCATTTTTGCATGGAAGCTGTGTGTGCTTCTATTTGGTACAGTTTGCCATGTCATGTAACCCCATTGTTGTGGTCATCTGAGAGGGTAGACAACCTTCAAATAAAGGCTATAAGTTACATGAGGATTGTCTACCTCAAGCAATCCACTGTAACAGATTTTTAAAGTTCTATTTCACTTTTTCTTCTATGACATTTTGAGTGTGTTGCAGTCACTACTTGAATATTCAAAATGGTGGCCAGAACACTTTGCTAACCCTCTGGGGGCAGGGAGATTAATCCACAGGGGCTTATTATTATGTATGTACAGACCCACAGTCTAGCAGTGTTTCCAGATGGAAGGTTACTGGTGCTAACTGTAAGAAAAAAAACTTTGTGGCGCTATTCCATCTTCCTTAACAGATTTTTTTTTGCAGAAAGAGGGAAGATGGAAGAAATGGTGGGAAAACATGAGAGGGTTACTGGCCAAACATATCAGTCTGTACTTGAAGCAAGGTAGTTGCATGGTAGAAAGGGTTATCCGAAAGGACCCTAAGTTTATTTTGGCATGCAGATTGGCTTGTGGCACTGACACAATTGGTTGTTGTGGGAGTTATAGCAGTAAAAGTTACTCTTTTGCTTGCTGCCTTCTTACTAGATGTCCCCCACACATTGCCCCTTTGCTGTTTTTGAAACGTGTTTGTTATATGGCCTAGCTGGTGGAGTTTTAATCTATTCTCTTTGATGCTTGAGGGTTAGCTATTGCTAACAATTGGTGCTTATGTTCCCTGCATGTTAATGGACTCCCGTGGATACTGACAAAACCAATTTGTTATCTGGCACGAGGATGTCCACTTTCTGGAGAAAAGGTATTAAGAAATCCATTGGACCAGTCTATGTGCCTATAGAATGAACCTGCAATTTGGATCCCCAACCTTAGCCATTTTGTGTGGTTAAAATGGGCTCTACATGACATCTGCTTCGAGTGCATAGCATATTTAATAGTTTATCAAGAAAAGAAGGCATGATAGGAAGCTTTAAATATGTTCAGTGTTTCCATTTAATTGTGGATTAGGTTTAAAAGGTAATAGATGACTTTATCTAAACCTTACTAGGTTGTAAATCATTCATATTACATTCAGAGTCCTCTCACAAAGTTGGACAATTTATTTGATTTGTACCAAAAGCCTTTTCTTTCTATAATATCGGCAGTTTCGTATGCCTTGCTTATAGTAATTAATTATTTCCTACAACATCATGCATTGAACTTGCTTGAAGCAGTAGACATCCACTGAGGATCCCAGTACAGCATGAATCTTCAACCATTGTGATGGATGGATTCTAGTCAGGTTTCTTTACTTATTTACTTGAATAACATGAAAATGAGAGTTCAGTAAAAATGGGAATTCCTGCTAAACAAAGCCAGGGAGTAATTACTGGAAAAAATAGTTTTGTGTATGCACAGTGCTTGTGAAATGTGACAATTTTGTAGCTCAGAAAATGGATTCCCTGATTATCTGTAAAATAGCCACAGGGTTGAAATTGACTGACATGAGGCCCCTGCTAATGGCAATACACAGCCTAACTTCACTACCTCTGGAGATGAGGAACTGTTTTATTAATTATGTTTCTCAAATCTCAGGCCTCCCTGCCACGGAGGCCCATAGAAGTAGGTAGCTTCTTGTGGTCAGGTTATCTGCCCATTGGAAACTAGTATGGAAGTGGTGGTCTGTGTGTGTTTTGCATTTCGGTACCCAGAGGGGTTCATGCCGCCATGTGAACTGACTTGAATGAAGGTGAGATGTGCCAGTTTCCATTGCCTTACTACCTGAGCTGTGCTCATAAAGTTGGAGGTGCTTTAAGCTCTTGTGCTCTTGTGTTGTTGCAGGAAGTCTCATCTGATGCTCCTGGGACTCTGACTGCTGTTGAAGAAAGAAAGGAGAAAGTTCCGATCCCACACCTCAGCCATCTTGTGGTCTTGACATCAGGCAGCACACTGTATGGCCTGGCAGAGAGAGTGGTTGCCACGGAATCCCTGTGCGTTAAGAACCCTTTTTTCAGCCTCCTGTTAGGAAATGGAGGACACATTAACACATTATTCTGGAGGCTTGCTAATTAGTTTTTATAAGCTTTTGCCTGTGATTGTTCTGTTAAACTACTTCAGGCAGTTTTCACGGTATTAGTTTTATGTCCATAGCTGTGATACTTTGTACAACTAGGTCATCTTTCTCCAATGGCACTAGAGAGGTGGGGAGTGTTACTTCAAATATTAATTTCAATAACCTGTTGATTTATTGGACCGTTCAGTGATAAGGCACTGTACTAAGCCTAAAAGAGAGGACATGACTACCAGACTAAAATGTAAAACCTTTACTTAGTGAAGATGGTAAACAGAATACAGCAGTATGTTTGCGTAAGATACAAGATTTCAAAGTGACATGACATGCAAGATGAAATAAGTTCTGACACAAAGCAAAACAAAATCTCTTTTCCCCAAAGTGCGGAAAACAAGGTTTATAGTCTAAGTAGACACCTAAACAAAAGGGAGAAATTAAAACAAAAAACAAGCATTCCCTGGGTATGCACTTGTTCTTAATGTTTAGTATTGAATTAATAAAATTTCAGAAATGCATGTATGGCATGGGAATTTATGTATTTACTGTTGTTGAGATTTCTATCCTGTTCAAATTGTGAAGGCACCTTTCACAGAATCACAAATCATACTACATAGACCAGAAATGATATCCTTAATAGGGTTAAACTATATGGGTTCATGGTCTATACTCTACCAAACATCATTGAGCTCAAACTTGTCTTAACTTTTGCTTAAAGCGGTTGCTATCTCAGCACATTCAAGTCCCTTTGATCTAAAGACACCTCTTATTCTTAGGAGAAAGCAGTTAAGCTAACAGGAACAGTGAGAAACCTGTGAGCTGAACATTTCGGTTTAAACATTAAGATAAGGAAAAAGGAGCAATATTAAATCAGGTGGTGAGCCATGGTTATATCCTCACAAGGGTGCCGTACCATATAAGACAACATAAAATAACTGCACCTTTGCTCAGTTGTTTTATTATGTAGCCACCTGTTGTTTGTCTTTGCAAAACATTTCTCTGGTTTTTTAAACACTTCCTTTCAGTACAATATTTAGAGTTGTGTACACGTATGCATGATCTTAGCAGATATGGCAGTCTTAAAGAAATAATCCAGAAATTATAAACAAAATGTAATAACTACCTTGCTGAATTGGGGCGAGTCTAGTCTAGCACCTGTTTCCCCCAACTTAGGTAATTTTAGCTTCTGAATCTAAACATCTTATTGAGTGGTGGTGATGCACTCCTTTAGATATATATAGAACCTTCTTGTACAGTGTGATAAAACCAAATGCACAGTGTTTGGGCTCCCTTGTGTTCATTCTGCTGAGTGGAGCCCTCAGCTGCTGTTATATACAAAGCAGGAACCCTCTCTTGTCATTCCCCAGAAACAGATGGTGCTTTTGATCCTTCACTGAGTGCACCGTCAAAGTGACTAGTAGCAGTTGACAGACTTGCCCTTTGCAAATTTGACTGGTCCACTCTTAAAGTCATTTAGCTAGTGGCCATTGCAGGAGTTGGAGTTGGGAGTTGGATCTGCAAGATAGGGAATTGACATCCATCTGGTTTCAAAGGGCACTAAACTGAGGTTTTCATACTTTCATTGTCTAACTGTGAGTCAATCTCTTTACTATCTTTTGCCCAGATTGGTCTTAATAGTTTTTCTCTTTTGTTTCTCAGAGTATTTTTAGCTGAACAATTTGAGCACCTCCAGTCTCATCTTGATGCTGTAATGCCTCCAGCCAAGAAACCTTTTCTTCAGCAATTCTACTCACAGGTCAGGATTTTAAAGTGGAAATGTCATACATTTTCCTGAATCACCAGCACATAAAATGATGAGAAATTGTTTACTTTATTTGATGTATGTTTTATATTAGTAAAAAAAGTTATTATTAAATGAAGTTCTATTTCACTTTGTTTTCCAGACGGTTTCAACAGCCAATGAACTACGTAAACCTATATACTGGATTGTAGCTGCTAAAGCAATTGATTATGAACAAATGTTGTTTCTAATGGCAAATGTAAAGTGGGACATAAAGGAAATCATGTCACAACATAATATTTATGTAGATTCCCTTTTAAAGGTAAATATTTTTCTTGCACCATGTTTAGATGACATAAAAAGAGATAAATTATTTTTGCAGCTTTGTTGTATACTCTGCACAACAGATCCATACTTGGATCCCCCCTTTTCATGTAATAATAACTAAAAAGGTCCATTATTAAAACTGAAGGCTGCTGAGTCATGTGCCAGCAGTGGAGGAGAGTTGGGATACATCTTGAACAAAGTCACTGTGGAATTCTGTTAATTGGGAATGTGACAGTCACAGCACAAAAAAGGAAGGAAGGAAGGAAGGCAAAAGGCAAAAGGCAAGGCACTAGTGCATGCTAATCTAGGGTCCTCTGGGCAAGCCGGCCTACAGAAGGTCCTAGGTGCAATCTTCAGTTCAAAAGATCAGGTAACATTACTGGAAAGAACCACTTTTGCCTGAGAGCCTCAAATGCAGCTGTCAGTCAGTGCTGACCTAGATGGTATCTGGCCTGCTATAAGGCTGCTCCCAAATTTCACCTGATGTGACTAGAGATCCAACCTTTGTAGATCTTGCTGTGGAATTCTGTGAGACTCCTTGTTCCCCATTTTACTTCAGGTTCCAAGTAGGGACCAGTTCAACCACTGAATGTTAGATAGTTTAGGAGATCAATGGCATTTCTTATAATAACTGAAAATGAGATGATATTAAGTCAGCTTTCTTAGGATTTGGACTTTTCTTAATTTTCTTAATTGTACTCCTGTAATTTCCCTCTGCTTAGGTGTGCCACCACTGACTAATTTGGTCTTTATGTTATATTAGGAATTTGAGCAGTTTAACAAGAGGATGAATGAGGTTTCTAAGAGAGTCCGAATTCCACTACCAGTGTCAAATATTCTTTGGGAACACTGTATACGACTAGCCAATAGAACTATTGTGGAAGGGTAAGTAGACAATTCCAGCCTTTCCAAAGAGAAACAGCTAAACCAAGATGGGTAACATAGAGCATTACAGGTGTTTTAGTGAACAACCTAGCAGAGACAAAGGTGAGGAATGATGGGAATTGTAGACTAAACCATTTGGAGGGCCACAACTTATCCACTGTGACCTAATCCAAAAATGGGCAGCCTGTTGCCATTCAGGTGTCTTGGATTACAATTCCCACAGCCCCTCAGCCTTAGCCATGCTGGTCTTGGCTGCTGTGAGCTGTGATCCAAAACGTCTGTTGCACATGGTTCAATGCTGCTCTTAAGATACAACTATTATCTACATAAATATGATCTACAGCTGTATGGTGTGCTGCAGTTAGTTTAGAGGTGACTGAATCAAGCAATCTTCACCTTTATTTTTGAGGTAGATAGTTTTAGAGTTCTGTGTAAGTTTTGCATTAATGACACCATGTCTGGCTGGCATGGGAAATAGAATCCTTGAACCTTAGCCTAAGCATAAACAACAATTGCACATGGGTGGGGATATTATTTATTAGTAAAAACTCTTCCATGCCTATTTTATTGACATGGAAAAACAGCTGTTGCTGCTGCTTCTCAGGCTTCTTCAAACATTACTTGCTAAAAACTTGGACATTCATCAATACAGAAATATTTATATCACTTTAGACTGTTTAGATGCATTCCAAATTCTATCCATAGCTGCATATTCAGAAGCTAGACTATTCCTGTTCCAAGCAGCATTCCTGATAATAACAACAAACAGTTCCTTTTATTTATTTTGTTTATTTCATTTCTATACTGTGATACATTTTAACTGATTCCTACACTAAATAGTCTGCCAAGATCAGAACATTAAAGCAAATGCTTCCTTACCTCTGGCTTATGCCTCTTAGTTATGCAAACGTCAAGAAGTGTAGCAATGAGGGTCGTGCCTTGATGCAACTGGACTTCCAGCAATTTTTAATGAAGTTGGAGAAGCTTACAGATATTAGACCTATTCCAGATAAGGAATATGTTGAGACCTACATCAAAGCTTATTATCTGACAGAAAATGACATGGAACGATGGATCAAGGAACACAGGGTAAGAACTGATCTTGGGTTCCTCTTGTTGGATGGGATCTGCAGGGATTGGGAATATGTTTGAAGGAACTGCATAGTCCATGCTTTTGACTAACCCTTCAAATGCCTTCATGAAATGAATCTCTCTTCCATTGCCCTAAGGCAAGACTTAAACAGGCCTCTTCAGAACACATGTTCTGGGAGGCTGGATGACACAACCCTCTGTCTGTTAAGGGAGACTGTCAGCATGGTTTCCTGTATTGAACTTGGTAGGCATGAAGGCTTTTGAGCATATTCTGTGGCTGAGAAATTATACAAATTACATTGCACTAATCATTTGGTTCCCCTCTGATGATGTGCGAGGGTGGAAATAGTCTGGGAAAGACAACATATGCTTCACTCGAGGAGTCTTGGACACAAAGTGAATTAGATATGTCAGAACTATTTAACTTTTCTCACTTATTGAGCCCTTTGAGGCATGCAGTGCACAGACACACCAAAGGTCACCAATTAATCATCTGAATGCAAGTCAAAAATTAAGCTATGAATTTTAGTCCCTGTCTTTGCAAAGCATTTTTGTTAACCTTGGGTAATAAAAGCCAAAAGTCTTCAGAAGGATAGGTTTCCCCGCCCCCACACGGATATCAACTGCAAAACTTGTTTCAGCCTCTTTTCTTTTTCCAAATAGCCTGTGCCATTGTTTGAATAGTTACGCTTGGACTCTGCTTTTTTGCCCATCCCTCATTCAGCAACTATCATAGTCTGTAAACAGTAATGTTAGCATTGTAGTTACTCTTACCATATGGAGCTGTGCATTTGTAGTTTAAAAACTTCCAAACGATGCACCACTGTCTTCCTGGCTAGAAGTGTGCTTTGCTTGGATCTGACTAAATCCACTTTTAGAGCATTTCAACCCTTCTCCCTTACACAAGAGAAATGTTGAAAGCTTTGCCTTTGTTAAATAATCATTCAGATGTTCTGGCCATGTCTAAAGGAAGAGAGAGCTCTGTTTAAGTGGGTGGCTGTATCTTGGCTCATTTCAGTGCTTTTGTAGGATTTAACAGTTATCCTTTTATAGATACACTATTACAAAATTCACATTTCTTTTGATCAGATGCAATATTACTAATTTGCTTTCAGATCTTTAGGAAAATTGGTAATGTGAGCAGAGGCAATGAAACAGATTTGTTGAAAGAGCATTACAGTCTTTTAGTGTCTGTTTTCATAGTTGTTTTCAGGCCTAGCCAGTATCACATATTTTCCCCTGAAGAATGGAAAATAAATTTTAAGTACCTTACAATGTTTAAATATTTATGGAATCGCGTTCCATCTAGTGCCTGACTAAAACTGTAAGCCTTTTCCTGTTATAATCTGTCATGCTTGTAGCCAATTGCCTTTCTAAGCTTCACAACCACAAATAGTATTCACAAGTGAGTGTTGTAGTTCTTCAGGAAATGACAGGTTCTGTCCATGGTGAAGATTGTATTTATTTTTCTGAACAATGTACTACATTTTTTCTGGGCATCTTTGCTTGGAAAGTGAAACATGATTTGCTTTCTTTCACCAGGAATATTCCACCAAGCAGTTGACTAATCTGGTGAATGTTTGTCTGGGAACTCATATCAACAAAAAAGCAAAGCAGAAACTGTTAGCAGCTATTGATGACATAGATCGACCTAAAAGATAATTGGAGAGAAGTTTCAGTCTTGTGATTGTTTTTTTTTGGGGGGGGTGCGAGGGCGTTAACCATGTGAAATGTGAAGAAATCTCTCATGGACTACTGGTGAGCTTTGGATAAATGGAAAAAAAATGTGTATCCTTTTCTTATTGGCTTCAAAGACACTTTGAATCAGTGTTGGTCTTCTCCAATGCAATTTTTATACTGGCTCTTTTATGTTTCTTTAGTTTTTGGGAGGGCACTATTCTACCATTTTGGAATGTATATTTTCCTTATTTATGTATTATATGTATGTATGTATGTATGTATGGCTGATCAAAATTAGAAGGAAACAAGCTAAGATAATATATTTAGTTGGTGGTTTTATGTTATAGTTTGTCTTTCTAAGTGTGGTAGTTCTCCCTTCTATGCTTCAAAGAAGGTTATTTGGGTCCATATAAAGGGTGGAACCTTGTATATAGTCTTCAGATTATGAATTGTGCATGTCCTTTCAGAATATGCATCAGCAAGACTATTACTGTAATGTTGAAGCTCATTGCCTTTTAATGTACTTTTAAATGCAAGTTGATTTCAAAATGAATTCTGTCTTGTCAAAGGAATTGACGACAAATTATGGGAAAGTAATAAACACTGTACACTAATAAATGGTCTTGTGAGATCCATTCCTGATAGCTCATGCAATATTGATTTCATGATAGCATAACACCATGTACTTTAGCCATGTGGGATAATAAAATATTCACAGTGATTGAGGTTATTCAACCTACTCTTGCCCCTGTAGTTGTGCACAAAAATAAGCTTCTGGTAAAGAACATTCTCCAGTAGGAATTGCCGGGTGCAGCTTTCCTGTATCTCCACTTTAAGGATAACAAGGTGCACTGAACCACCTTGGCAGATAGCACAGACTCCTTCTGAATTTATTTCAGTTTCAGAAATAGGCACAGATTGACCTACTATAGGGTAACTTGATACAAAAGAGGATACTACTAATTTTGTACCTTTAATTATTACGTAGAAGATGGGATCTCAACATATGTAGCCTGCATGCAATTCCTCCTTCTATACAGCAATTAAAAATAACTCCCATCAGCCCCTACCAGCTTGGCCAGTGGTGAGGAACAATGGGAGCTGTACTCCAAAACATCTGAAAGGAATTAGGTTGGGAAAGGCTGCCTGAAAAGTCTGTGAACACTGATTTCAAACAGGTGTTCAGCAGGCTGCTTGTATCCTGCGTTCTTGTTCATGTGTCATCCCTGGTTGATAAACTAGGTAAAGCTGAATTGTCAGTGGAAATATTGTCATTTTGCTTCTGCAATGCCATAATGTTTTCCTAGAATTCAGCAGAAAAGTGACTAATGGAGAATAAATCTCATTTTCTCTTGGCATATTTGTCACACACAGCAGATTTTTTGATCTAATGCATTACATTTCACTTTGAACTGAAAACTTTGAAAGGAAAGACAACTGGAGACCTTGAAAAAAATCTTCCATTTTAAAATCTGCAAGGTTAAAGCCCATTTGGCCTCAGGCAGTAGTATTTAAGGTGTACAGGTAAAAAATTGGGTTTATAATGTTGCAAGTGTGGGTGGAATCCGTATATGATAAGAATTTTTTTTGTCTAAGTCACATTCGTTCGGCAAAACATAACCACTGAAATATACTGTTCTTATATATCTTCAAGTGTAATGAGGGTTGTGCTCATGCTGAGTGATTTTGAAATCCATTTTTAGTTATTACTACATTTATATCCTGCTTTCTTCCTCTTGTAAGAAACCTGAGGCAGCTTACATGGTTCTTTTCATTTATCCTCAGAAGAGCCCTGGGAGGTAGGTTAGGCTGAGCATCACTGACTGACCAAAAGTCACCTAAAGAGTTTCATAGCTGAAGCAAAAACTCTGCTCTCCTGGGGTTTGTTGTGAGAATCGGAGGAGGATCACGCAAGCCAGCTTGGATTCATTGCAGTGGTGAAAAATGGAGGATATAAATATAATAAAAAGGAGACAGGGATGGAATAGGGCATCCTTTCTTAAATATGGTAGCCTCCTCAGATATGGTAGACTTCAACTACCATCAGCCACAGGTAGAGTGGTAAATGGTTAGCAATAACTGACCACTGGTGTCCGAAATATCTAGAGGGTATGAGATTAGAGAATGTGGCATTAGGAATTCTGATAATCTCTACTGAGTAAAGTTGTTTAGGATGAGACTAGGATATTTTAAGAGGTTTTTTTGCCATTTCTTTGGAAGCTTTACTACTGGTTTACTTAAAATGGAGCTGTGCCCAATTTCACCTTCTTTTCACTTATTTTCTTATATAGGTTTCAAAATAGATAGCACATTAGTTTGACTGTGAGTTATTCTGTGCATCTGATTTGCCAACATTGCTTGATGTTAATAGAAGCTAAGTGTTTCAACTGCTGCCAAGCCTTTTTGATGTTCTTTCTTCAAACTTGAAGAAACTGTCAGATTTTTCTTTTCAATTGTAGTTTTTGGCCTCTTTTTTGATACGCATATATTGATCCAAAAATTCAAGCTGTTTACAGTCCTTGCTCTGAGGACTGGTGTATGTTTATTTTAGGATCTGAATGTTCATTAGCAGTGTGGCACCCAGAGGATTTGTCAATAAATGCCTGATAATGAATGATACATCTTTTTCAGCACATGCATAAATAACATGCATTGATCAGATATTATTGGCAATTATGTTTGTTTGGGCATTGCACCAGACAGGGTAATGAGACAATAATTTTGGTTTACTATTGTTAGTTACTGATGGTCATAAAAATCTGCACAAATCTTGCCAAGATCACATTATTAAAACTCAAAAACAAGATTGAATATGCTGGGGCAGGAGGGGCTCACAGGATCAACTTTGCTGTTTACTAGAACTCTGAGATTCATCAAATGCTGAAGCAAACATCATACGCTTGAGCCACACTTCTGTGGGGTAGATGCCCATAAGATCAAATGTTCTGATCTTGGAGTGCTTCATCCATCTTAAACCTTGGCAGCAAGAGCCTCGTGAGCCAGGAGGAATGGTAGGGGCTTTTTAAACATCTTGGTTCTCTGAAAAGTTATTTAAATGTGAGAGGCCTCTGATCCCATCTAATTTACCTTACTGCCAAATGAATGAACTTCCCCCACTAACAGCCATTTTTGCCTGCTGCCCAAGATTGCAATGTTGATGGAGCCACCGTGGAGCTTACTACAGCAGCTGGGAGGGACAGAGCAGTGCAGGAGATCCACATTAGAGGTCCTCTGTGATTGAAGTGGTGCCTCCACTCTGTCTTGTGGCCCCTAAGGCACTTTCTATAACCATAGGATTGCTCTTTTAGAATTAAAGAATTAAAAGGTCAGAAATTTGTTTTGCATACCAGAATTGAATGGAGCTCACAGTCCTTCCACACAGTAAACCTACTCCAGCTTATTCTAAGCATTAGTCATTTCAGCAGTATAATTTTGACTAGTATGCAGGGAGTCACTGCATTGCTGCTATTTATAAATTGTTCAGAGTCAGAACTATTGCTGATCTACTGTGCAGAACCTAGAAAGCTGCCATTAGACCTTGATCGACCTTCTACCGACCTCTGTTCTACAGTATTGGTCTAAAACTGACCCAAAGTGGAATAATGGACTGGCACCATTATTATTTTCTCCTTTATGGTTGATTGGTTTGTTTTTGCAGGGTAGATTTTTAAAGAGGAGAAAGTGTGATAAGATGCATAGGATGCTGAAACTGATTTTTTAAAAATAATGAGGTAGGAAAAAAGTCCTTGTGACTGTTTCAATCTTGTATGCCATGCTGTAACTGCAAAAATTCCCTCTTCTAAATAAGTCCAGAGGAGTTTTGCCATTCTTCATATGTGGTAAATGGGGGGATGAGAACACAGTCACAGAAAGTACTGGTTTACTTTTGGCTCATTCATGCTAGGCCAAATTAAGACCGTTTAGTTCCCTAGCCATTTCTGTGAACAGCTTGAGGTTTTATGAGGTGGGTGTCACCAGTGGCCTGGCTCAAACATTGGAACTGTGGCAGTCAATTGTGGCTTCGGAATGTGGCATCCTGGAAAAGAACTGAGGTTTGGGGATAACCTTGTGCCCCCATATTGTCGCTATCCCACATTGCAGTTTGGGATTGAAAGCTGGGCCACGGATTTATAAAGCCTGGAAATGGCTCATATCCTAGTTTAGATTGATTTCAGGTGAAAATGCTAAAACATGAATCATGTCAGCTGGCCATAGTCTTCCCTAATATGGCAGGACAGAGTGACCATTTTCACATGATCAGCCTACCTTGCAGTGTATGTTGGTGCATGCCAGGAGACGTCTGAATATTCAGACCATAACTGCAGGTTGCCATGTCATCTGAAGCTGCTAAAGATGGGTTGTTTGCGTGATTAATGCACCACCCAGAATCCATTGGCTATTACAGAGTTGGGGGTGGATAGTTAGCCACAGCAAGATCTCCCCCTCACCAGAATCAGACCACACTTCATGGCCTGAATATTTGCAATGGCCTAATGCCAGTGTCACAGTCCAGCATGGCTTAACTAGGACATGGTGGGCTATATGATCATGTGAACCAGTCCATTTTTTTCTCCAATTTAAATTATAAAAAGCATTTTATATTTGAATATTTATGCACATTATCTGCTTAAAAGTTAGATTGCTTTCTCAACCTGGCACTCTGTCTTCAGTTAATGATCTGAGCTGACTCAAGGAGCTGATGGCTCACATGGATTACAAGGCCTGATTTGCATGTCCTCCGGACTGATTTTATATTAGTTGCATCTTAAAGAAGCAAATTATATGCACTATTTGAATCTACTTCCAGCATGCTAATAGGGCCTGAATTGGATTAAAACAGGAACAAAAAACTGGATGTGGTGCCAGCATGAAATTAGCTAAGTCTGCTTGCAGTGTTTAAGGTGAGGGAAGTGAAAACTCAGGGCATTCCACAGAGCAGGCATGGGCAACTCGTGGCTCTCCAGATGCTTGGCCTACGGTTATTATCCATCACAATTGACTATGCTAACTAGGGCTGCTAGGAATTGCAGGCCTCCAGCATCCAGAAGCCCCAAGTTTCCCACCCTTGCTGTAGTGTCACACAGCTCTGCAACTTTGTTTTGGGCACAGCACCACCCAACTATTGGTGTCTGTTCTTTCATACAATATTTTTGAACTTCTTTCAGCCTGAGTTCAGGGTCAGAAAAGCACTTAGGAATGACTTTCCGGTGGTGGAAAGAGCCAAAGTGTTGGATATTTTAGCCTGAACTCTTGCTTCCAGTAAGTAAGCCCTTTAGAAGAGGCATTTCAACCTATACAACAGAAAGGGAAATGTGCAGAAGCTTGGAAACCGTCAGCATAGTTGTCTGGGGAAGGAGCCCTGAGCATCAAGTTGGGACCCCAGGAAGCTGATACTCCAGATTTAGGTTCATACAGATTGTTTGTTCTTATTTTTCAGCTGGTACAAACTTGTGAAATTGGTTTCTTCCCTTCACACGTTCAAAGCCACAGTCCTTTCTTGCAGAATGTTCTTACTGACCAAAGAGTTCTCCAGAAGCATAAACACCCAGAATGAATCTCTGTGCATGCACAGGGTAGTTCATTGAGCCCAATCTAATATTTACTTCTAGGAATTTTTGAGTATATTTAAACCCTATCCTTCCAGGGGCACCCTTTGAAAATGAGTACGCCTCCTGTCTCTACACCAGTCCTCCAACTGGACCACCCTCCTCTGCCACCGTCACATCATGGGGTCAAGAGCCCCATCCACCTTGTCTGTCTCTGAGAAACCCCTATTCCACACACCCCACAGTTGTACATTTTGGTTGTTCTCAGAGGCTGCCTGCACACTTGGGGAGTCTGGCCTTGAGATAAGCATCTCTGCTTCTCTCATCTAAACATCTCAAATTGGTCCACATTCTGGGGCCTTGTTCCTCCTCCTGTGATTCCCCATAAGCAGTCCTTGGGAATGCATGTCAAGATTAAATGTCTTTCCCAACACCAACTCCATAGTGAATGGACTACACCACCAAAATGTTGGAAATGTGGGTGGAAATGGAGAGGCAGTGTAGAGAGCTGCTCCAGCCCACTGATCATTTTTGTTGCCATTCTTGGTACTTTTTCCAACTCAGTAATGTCCTTTATCGTGTAAGGTGACAAGAACTGAACAGAATATTCCAAGTGCAGTGACACCAAATACTTGTAGTGGAGGGGAGTGGTGGTGGGAAAGATCTTGACAGTTCTGTTCTATTCTTGATTATGCCTAGTATGGAGTTTTCCTTCCTCACAGCAGCTGTGCAATGGGCTGTTTTCATCAAGCTGTCCACTACTACCCCAAGATCCCTTTCTTGATCTGAACTCTACTAGTTCAGATCTCATCCATGTATACCTGAACTTAGAATGTTTTGCCCCAACATGCATTGCCCTACACTTGTTTATATTGAACTGTTTAAAGTTTAGTGTCATCAGCAAACTTGGCCACTTACTACTTACTCCTAATTCCAGTTCATTTATGAATAGGTTGAAAAGCATTGGTCCTGATACAGAAACCTGTGGGACTCCACTGATTACAAATCTTCACTGGGAGGAGTTGCTATTTATTCCCACCCTCTGCCTTCTGTCCTTTAATCAGTTATTGATCACAAGAGGACCCCCCCCCCCCAAGTTTGCTTAGTTTTCTCAGGACCCTTTGGTAAGGGACTTTGTCAAAAGCCTTTTGGAAATCCAAGTAAACAGTGTCTACTGGATTGCCCCTGTCTACATACTTATTTACATTCTCAACTCCATTAAGGTAGAGACACAGGACTTCTCCTTGTAGAAGTGGTGTCAATTCTTTTTCTGCAGGGCTTCTCCATCCATATGCTTACTGATTCTCTTTAATCATGCTTTCAAGCAGTTTATCAAGAACAGATATTGAGCTAACTGGCAGGGCATTCATTAGTTAAGTAAAAGTAGCCCTTGGCTGCAAGCCTTGGTCACAGGTGGGCAAGTCTTGGTCACAACTTTCCTTTAATGCTCTCAAATGGCTTGTCCCAGTATTCTTTCCCTTGGGCCTTGTTTTCCCAACCCTGAGCTGGGGAAGTGGAGACTTTGGTTGGACTACAACTCCCATCACTCCAACCATTGGCTGTACTGGCTGGAGCTGATAGGTGTTGCAATCCAACAATTGCTGGAGGTTCCCATGCCTACTCTAGCCCTCTTGATAGGTTCTTCTGTTTCTCCTTTCTTAGGTGGGCCATGTCCACCCATGTAGGTCCCCTCCCCTCCCCTCTTGCCCTTTCACTGTTGTTCACTTGCCCCTCAATATTGGCAAGATGTACCTCACATGGTAGGAATGTCTACGAAGATACAGCCCCATCACAGGTGAGTTTCTGTTCAAGGTGTCCTAGGGCTACTACAACAGTTTTGGATCCCTCTTCAGGAAACAAAAATTTGAAGAGGACCCAGATCCCTTTGATCACTCCCCCAGTTTCTTCAGTTCTCAGTGTAAGTAATCCTTATCCAAGCCCATGTCAACAAGAGAGAAATAGAAGCAGAATTCTGAGGCTTGCAAAAACATTTTGAGGTGTGCCTTTTTAAAAAAATGTCCTTCGGAGCACTTGAACAATAAATCACAATTTGTTCTTCCGTTCCATATTTCAGATAATGCCCCCCATCCGCCTGATGGGGGTATGATTAGAAGGTCATTTGCAGAATGATATATGTTCTTTCAGGGGCCTTTCTCTCTGCCCCCCCTTGAAATGTCACTGCTCTGAATAGCTGGGTATAATGGAAAGAAAAGCTTTCTTGCACCACATTGTTCTACAGAAATGTTAAATTTGCTTGGGGTGGAGAAGAGGTTTAAAATGTCTGCCTCACCATCACAGGTAACAAGAGCAGCTTAACCTGAAGTCTGATCATTCTTTTACTTTGTTACCTGAAAATGTCCATCAGCTCTCAGTGAGAGAATGCTTGTTCTGATTATGTGATGATTCCCCCCACCCTTTTTCCTTTCACTTGTCATTATTTTACCAAACTGAAGATCTGGTTTAAAATCACCCATAGTGCAGTACAGGTATAGATGCACGCATATGTATCATAATTAGACTTCAGAAAGCCTCTTTTAAGTTGGCACTTTTAGCACCTCCTTAACTTGTTTAGGAAATGACTGAGACCAAGCAATTGCTCTCTTGGAGAGGCTATGAATGCAATTGTATGTCAAGGCAGAAAAAGTCCTCCAAATTGCCATTTCATGCTACAAGAACTCCTTCCTCCTTCTTCCCTCAGGCATGGGGAACCCCACAGGGATTTCCATCCAACCTTCCAGCTTCTTCCTTGGGACTTAACCCCTCTCCTACGTAGGGAAAAGTTCTTTCATCAGATGCTGATTGGAGAGAAGCGCAGCTGGGCAATGAGAAAGCTCTTCTCTCCAATCTGTTCCCTGTGGGGGAAAGAGGGACTCTAAGCAGCACTTTGAATAGCATGCCAAATACCAAGTCTCCACATGTCTACTCGGAGGCAAGGAAGAGCAGCATTCCCACTCACAGGTAAGTAGGATAAGCCTGTGCATCCCTACTGACAAGTAAGCTGATTAGTAATCATACTAATCTATGATTTCGGTAACACTTGAAATACTGGCTGGGTGGCTGGGTTCAAGCCATAGTGGTTTTTTTTACTATTGTTGGTCTGTTGTGATGTCTGAATCCAGGTATGTTAATTCATCATAGTAACTTTGGTCTTTAGAAACCAAGATAAGAAACAATGGTTTATTCTATGGTTTCTCTGTACCATCATTGTTTGTCAGGTTGGCTGACATGGTCATGGTATGCAACTACCACAGAATCCTCTGGAAGGAGTAGCAACTGCAAGAGTCAATCCAGCCATTCAGTCTTTATTGGTGGACTAATGAGGAAGAGGAAGGTGGAGAACAATGCACCTTGGGGTTGATATCAGGCACAGTGGTTGAAGGAATAAATGCCAGCAGTGGGAGGGCTGCGCAGGGAGGATTGAAACCATGATAAAGTAGAAACCACTCAATCATTTGTTAGGTAGAGCATGGTAAAAGCCACAAATAATGTTAACCATGCAGGGTTGCTTGCCATGTTGTATAAATGCAGCTTCCTTGAAAGTGGAAGCTTTGTAGGGAATGTGCATTAGATTTCTAAAAGAAAACAGAGGGCCATGTGGACTCTCTTCACATAAGAAACTTGAAGCTAATATGGCAGTTTCTCTTTTCCTTCCTTCCTTGCTGCTCTGTGTTTGGCCTCACCTTTGCATCTGCACCCCTAGTTGAAGGCCACTGGTCTAAACCCAACAAAGAGAGTAACATGTGGGTGCATGAGAGCGGAGTTGCCTAAGCTCAAACAAGTTAAAAGAGAAAGTGGCAATTGTGCCCAGCTCCTCCGTTGAGTAAGCTGGCTGAAAGCAGATGAATGTTTACTTTGTTGTGCAAGGTTTGCTTTTCAGGCATGCAGTCATCAGCTGGGTGTTACATCTTTCCTGTCAAATTCTCCATAATGAGTGAAATGAGTTGAAATGAAGCAGCTCCATTCAGCTCAATACTACCTGATAGTTCTTTTTATCCATCCCTGCAACCCCCTAGATATCTCTCTGACTTTTTTCTACCCTGTTTGCTCCACTGGAATGCTATTCATCCCATTTAAAAAGACAGAAGTCTCACACAGATATGTGGCTCATAGAGAAACACAGATAAGCAAGTTTACAAAAAGTAGCCACACAGAATCAGTTGAAATCTGGCTGAGCAAATAGGTCTTTCGGTGGTGCTGGAAGCTTTAAAGACATGGTGCCAATCGTTACATGAAAGAGAGGCAGTTCCACAATACGATGGCTCTTTCAGGTTGCTCTGTATCAAACCTAAGACAAATGCAGCACCATCAAGAAGGCATCCTGAGGTTGACCAGTTGACCTTGAGGTTGACCAGGTAACAACCCATTGGTTGAACAGACCACGCATTGTTGTGCATGAGAAGGAGAGAGCAAATGTGATGCCTCCTGCACAGCTGCCACTCCCACTTTTCCTCCACAATCTGCAATCAGCATCTTTGAAGGGTGTGGCAAATGATGTCTGAATCCACATGGACGAGTGGTTGAGCTTGTTTAGTTTGGGTTCAACAACCCATGGGCTAACTGTTGGTTCAGATCTCCTATTCAACTGCCTGCAAAAGAGTCAATCAGAGGTTGTTGAGTAAATGGTATAGTGGTAGAGACTGCAGGCAGCACATCAGCTCTTCTCTGCTCACTGGGGCATATTCTGGTTAACTAATGGCCTATCCTTCCATGAAAACTTTTTCTAGATCTTCATATCCAGGCTACTTGCTAGACACCTGGGCACGCAGATTTTATTATTCACTTTCTGAAGCTGGCTACCACGTGGATGCACGTAGCTGTTTAATCCATTTGTACTTCATTCTGTGCAATAACATATGCCTGTAGAGACCTGGCAAGGACACTGCAAGTAAATGGAAGTGTTGCCAGGGCTGGCAGAGGGCTATTGGCATCTTCTGCAAAGTTGATTCAGAGAGTTCTTAGTAGTATGTTATTATTTACATTGCTCCACATGTGCCAATGAAAAGTTTTCAACCAAGGGATGTTATGGCCAAACTAATGTAGCTACGCATGCTGCTTTTCTTTTCTTTCTTGCAAATGCGCATGGCTCTGATTGAATTGGGACAACAGCATTTTCCTGTTCATTTGTTTGTTTACTGTACTTTTAGTGAAATTTCACCATTTTTTAAAAAGAAACATGTCTCCTTGTGGTCCTGATCCAAATTGGAGCAATGTGTATTTACAGGAGAATAAATGAAATGGCAAGCATAGTTCCACTGTGTGCCTGCTTAAAGGACCCTTTAGTTTGGCCCTCAGATGGAAATGAGAAGAACAGCTTTCAGGCTGTTTTTTATCTCTTCAGCTCATGAAGTATCTGCTATGTAGATGTCAAATAATGGGCTACCTTAAAAGGAACACCAATCCATTCACTCTCATTTTTTACGTGCTTTCAGCAAATAAGTAGCACAAAAATAAAATGCATTCTTTCCCTCTCCTTTTGGCCTAATCTTAAATCTTGTTGGACCCCATCATGGGAAACTGCACAGGAACAACTTCAGAGTCAACCCAGAAGGTTATCTACAAAAGGAAAGATACAAGGTCCAAAACACAAGGTCTAAAACTGATCTTTGCAATGCTTGCATGAAAAAACAATATCACACTCCTGGAGCAGGATAAAGCTTATTAACATATTGGATTCATGTGCAGGCATGTATAACAAGAAGGCCCAGCTTCTTCTATACTGCAAAGTGCTAAACCGTGTTTGTGTGTGTGTTGCACATCCTTTTTTTTCTTCAGATCTGTGCCATATACTGACTGCTGCTGCAGGGAATCTTCTTTTACAAAGGCTAGTCCTCTACTTGAGGGTTGGCAGAGAACCATCCTCTGTTTGAAGGCATCCTTTCCTGAAGGCCTGTTCAATTCCTGTTTCAAATAAAGAACCCTAAGAACTGGTTCCCATCACTGATTAGCACCTGGATGGAAGGCTGAATGGGTAGGCACACCACAGGTCGCCTAGGCACCATCTTTACACTGTGCTGTGATGTCTTCTGTTTCTGTTTGAATTGTAATAACTTCTAAATTTGAGGTGATACATGCCTATCAGCATCAACAAATCCTGTGCTAGTCGGTGTCCTCTTTTGTTCCCCTTTCAGGCAATGCATTTCCTTTCTTGGCCACCCTAATTGTGGGTGAGATGGAACAGAAGGTAGTAACAGGCCACCTCTGAGTGGCACGAGTAAAAAGGCCCTGCACACTTTTCCAGCATGCTTTGTGGAGCAACAGGAGAGGCAGGGCCCATACTGGGACATGGCTGGTTTGTTATGGGCCACTTATCCAAGCACTATCCTGGGGACTGTGTTCCGGTCAGCAGTCTTGGGCTTCTGTGGTGCTGATTGTAGGAAGCTGCCTCATTCTGAGTCAAACTGTTTCAGCTAACTCAGTATTACTGACACTGCCTGGCCGCAGTTCTCAAAAAGACATTTCTCTCAGTCTGAACCTGGGGCCTTTGGTGTGCAAAGCAGGTGCTCTGCCATTGAATGAAAGTCCTTCTCCAACTGACAAAGGCATGGAGGTACCTTTCCCTCCATATAGTCAGGAATCTACTTAAAGCCAGTCAGAAGTAGATCTAAATGATCTAAATGAATTATGCCTCACCATAACGACATGTACAAAAATACAGCACTACGTAGATTGCACAGCTGCCTATGTTGCACACCCCAGTAAATGGAAAAATGAAGGTGCAAGAAGCATGTAATGTTACTGTTCTTAACTTTAAAAGAAACAGAAATGCCACAAGTGCAATCAAATTTGGTTCCTCCTCTATCTCATGATATTATCCCATTTGTAGAGTCAATGTGCTATTTGTGGCTTGAACCAAAGGGTATTTTTGGAAATATAAATTTCTCTGTCTTTCGTTGTTGTTGTTTTGCATAGTTTTCATTTACAAAAGACTCAATTATGCCACAATAGCACAGAACTAACCGAAAAAAAGGAGTCTAAAAACTCACTCGTTGGCAAGGAAACCTGCAAGCAAACAAAACAACCTGAACTCTCCCCCCCACTCATTATGTCTATAATTTTTCCCCACCCTGAACCTCCCATTGACTTTTATAAGGCTTCCTGGGGATGATTGGCAGTTTGAGAAAGTTGAAATCCACAGCTTAGACCATTTCCCACGTCTTGATCAAAATAAGTTTAGCACAAGCTTCAGAACTTTCCATCTGCCTGCCTGTGGGCCTGCTATTTGGAGGCAGCAGGCTAGTGGCGTTGGCATTAGTGCCATCATGTCCATTCTGCAACATGCTGTGGACTCCATTTACACATGGACCTCTGTGAAGGGAGCACTCTGGGCACCCAAGAGGAAGCAGATGGACTGTTCTGCCAATGGACGAATCTGAACGTCACTGAGGCTGAAGAAGCTTAGTGGATTGGAACGCCTGTGACCACCTGAAATTACTGTCTGAGTGCTGGGCCATGGGGCCAGCATGTTGGTTGCCACAACATAAAGATGAGGCTGCCTTTTCCCAGACCAAATGCGGGGACCTACTCCAGATCTCCAGGAACAGTAGAAAGTACAAGAAGGACAACATGCAATAAAGGCACACTCCCATGTGCATTTACACAGAGAAAAGCCATGCTGGAATGCTGCGAGATGTAGGGTTTTTTCCTGTCTGAACTTGACTAGGACTGCTAGCTTAGGGACACTGCCTGATATCTCATTCAGAATGGCGGTGGGCACACAGGTCACCACAATGGTCAAGGAATGTGTCTTGGATATATTCAAGATGAACTTTTCACCATCCTGAAATTGAATCCTATCCTCAAGTCAATTCCTGACTCTTTGTTACCCAAGTGTTGTTTGTAGTTCTGAACATTATTGAGCAATTAAATAAGTTCACAATCTTGTCCATGTTCATACAAACCAATTCAATTAATCAGTGGTATATTTATGAATCATAAATTGTGACACTTAGAAATATTCTGTTAAAGGATTACTGGTCATTTGGGCAGAAATCTTTAATTGCATTCATAGATCCTTCACTAACCAGGACATGTGTCCTTACCCTGGTTTACCCAAATTATTGAAACAAGAACCATGACATGTGGCTATGAGCATGGCCTAGTTTCAGATGTAGAGTTGTAAATTTAAAATGCACATCAAAATGGCTCCTGGCAATAGAATACCCACACCCACCCCTGGCTTGGGGCATCACTTTTAAAAGTCTTGCTATGCCATTCAGTTAATAGCTTAATCCAGTCCTTCAAATCACCCCACCTGAATCATGCTGATTCAGCTTGCCAAAAGATAGAACTGGCTCTTTTAACTTCTCCCTTCACAACTACTGAGTAAACTTCCCACACCCTTGCTCTGGAGAACCTTGGGCACAAATGGGTGCCTATGGTTCACTTTTGACTTTTGTTGAGTGTGTCTCACACCCAAACTTGAAAGATTCGTCTGATTTCCCTGACCTGCCACATTGTAGTTCATGGGTTGGATCCAGTTTTTGCTGCCTGTGAAGGAAAGGGCTACCTCACAGAAGGTCCATCTGCATGAGTGTTGGAGATTTCCACTTCATCCCCCACCCCACGTCACAGATCAACTCATTCAGCAAGATCCATTGACTTTCTATGTAGCAATGGGGAAGTGGGGTAGAGGGGTTGCCATGAGAAAGAGAGGGCTTTTCTTCAGTCCAGCTGTTCCAGCATGAATTTGGATCCAGCCTGTATCTGACAAGTTACACTTAATTGTTGTGAACAGGTCACTTTTCCTTTCCTTTCCTTTCCTTTCCTTTCCTTTCCTTTCCTTTCCTTTCCATAAACTCAAAATGAAACAGATGCACAGTTCTTTTATTGTCACGTAACTGGCTACAACACAGTAGCAATTAGAGCTGTTGTCTCCTTGAGATGTGGAGACGCATCTGCCAATAGCAAGAGCTGAATCCAACCTAAAAGTTCCCCTCCTTTTTAGAAAAGCTTCTGGCTCCACTCTCTGGGTGACTGCTTGTGGGTTAGACAGAGGGAACACTGGACACTTCATACTCGGTCTGCTCACTTGACTGAGTCAAGGAATTCTTCTGTTGCCTCCCCTGACAACTCTGAAAGATCTCCCCCTATTTTCCCAGACATGCTGGTTCCCACACTCCATCTGAGACACTCTGATTTCAAGGTGGGCGCAACTGCTAAGACATGTCCCTTCTCCATTTTTACAGCCCTAGTTTAGACACATTAAAAAAAGCATTATTCTAACCTGCAGTTAAACGAAAGCTATCGTGCAAGACATCCAGACATAATCTTGTATGGATACATCTATGACAATAAGGCTGCTGACTTCCAGGGACAGATTGCAAAGAGGCAAAGCTTCACTTTGAAAAGTGTGATTTTGAGCCACTGTGCTGGACTCTTTGTTTCAAAGGTGCTCTTATACCCAGCCATTAAAGAATCAGGGATTCACTGCCTGATATCTCGGAAGTCTTAATTAGGCTCACACTCAAAACTGAGCAAAAACTGATATGATGGACTAAAACAAGCAGCAGGATTATGTTTCTCTTGTACATCCACAGCTACTCCCAAGACAGTTCCTTGGAGTTCCTTCAAGGCTACACAGCACAAAGGAACCTGGTCATAATTGCAAATGGTGCTGGACATTGCAGGGAAGTAGGTAAGTTACCCACACATTATGTGCTGTGACTGCAGCCTTCTGAGACTGTGTAATGCTTATTGCTCTTCACATGCACCAAGCAGGAAGCAGTTCTCAGCCCACCCTGGATGCAGTTTCTATGGAGGGAAGCTTATGACATAGGCATAAGGCGTAAGGAAAGCATGCTTCAAGGTAAGAAGGAAACAAAGATACTGAAAACTGTTGAGATCAATGACTGTTTAGATTTGTGATTTTCTAATGCAACATAAAAATTTTCCCATGCAAACTGAAA
>NW_025335440.1:29012851-29129838 GCF_004798865.1 Varanus komodoensis
TCCTCCTCGTCTTTCTGCCTGTCCTTCTCTGACTCAGTCTCAACTCTTGCACCCGCATGGTAGAGAGATGTGGTTCCTGGAGGATGTGCTCGGGGTGGGCCTGGCTAGCAACTTAGGATATGAATGATCCTGGATGTTGCACTGACGTGTTCCTTCCACAGGTGCCAGCAGCAGAGAGGTCCCATGCGGATCTTCTGGGGCCACACAGTGTCCGCCCCATCATTTCCAGCAGTGAAAGGCAGAGGGTCACTGCTGGACTGCCAGGGTGGGGAAAGGCCCGCTCGGCTCGGGCTGGGTGCCGCCTGTCCTCCTGCACGGGCCGCATGTCAGCCCGCTGCCTCCCACCCCCGTTGTCCTGCTCCATGTGGGTGAGGGTGAGCAAGGCCAGTGAACAGGCAGGTCAGGGGATTCAGGCCTAGCAGGGGCTCTGCTCCTGCTGCAGAAAAGGGGAGCAGGGGCGGGGAGAGCGCTGAAGCAAACAGAGGAGGCCAGGGGAAAGGCAACCGGTGCCTGAGGTTGGCCTCGGCAGCTGAGCCCAGTTTCTCATCCAGCCCCAAGGTCTGCAGCGGTTCCTCACCGGAAGCCATGAACCTGGGCAATGGGGACGTGGCCGGTCTCCCTCTGCTGCTCCTGGATGGTGCTTGAAGCCCGAGGGGACGGGATGGGAAGGAGCTAAATAAAAGGCAACTAACCCACTCCAGATCCTCTCGAGCAGCCTTCCGCAACCTGGTGGGGACCACCTGTGTTGGACTCCCACAATCCCCCAGGTGACCCTGAGGATCATGGGAGCTGTTGTCTATCGCATTGGGAGGGCACCAGGGTGGCTGAGACTGCTTGAAAGGCTTACGATAAAATACCGATATTGCTTTTATTAAAATTAGCACTTGGGGCTCCCCTCTTTCTCTTACTCTGCTCCACATGGGGCAGCTCTGCCCCCACTGGACAGAGGAGGGTTGAGAGGCAGGCTGGTCGCAGAGGCCCCGTGCAGCCGGCCAGGAGATGCGGGACCCAGCCAGGTGCTCCCCATCCCCGCCTGTCCTTCGGCCTGGCACCTGCCCGCTGCCTGCAGAGCGTAGTGTGAGCCTGGCTGGTCGCCCGTTGTTGGGGCCGAGTAGGAATTTTTTTCCCCTTTGTGGGCCCAGATTGGCCGGGGGCCCACGGGGTTTTTTCGCCTACTCCACACTGACCTGCCATTGCGCAGCATTTCCTGGGCAGGTGGCCAATAATAAATGTTGTCCCACAGATAAATAGGCGCATAAATAGGGACAGAGGGGGCAAGACGGGAGGGGCGGAAAGAGGTTGGGGACACGCCCTGCGGCGGCACTACCAGAAGAAGGGGGTGCTCCCTGAGGTTTGCCCCCAGACCCCACAGCCCCTCCTGAGGCCGGCACAATTCCCCCACTCCAAGCTGTGGGGCCTGGGTGGCGCTGATGCGGGCAGCCTTACTCCTCCCCACTGCGTGGCCACAAGGAGGCTTGTGGAGAGGGAAAGCTGGCCACCCGCTCTGAGCCACGATTGCTCAGCAAGGACAGGGACAGGCTGAGGTGGACGGAGCATCGCTCCACTGCCTCACGGGGCCCGCCCAGGAAGGGCTGGGCTGAGAGAAGTAGAGCCAGATCCTCTAAATTTATGCCCATGTGAAATAAAGTAGCTGCCCATTTTAAACCGAAGCACTGGTGTCTCGTCTCTTTATTATGGCAAAGCCGCTGGGTTTCTTTCCTCTGCGGGAGAGCTCTGCGCCAAACTGCACACAGCCACACTTTCTAGGGGTGGGGCAGGCTTTAAGGTAGCGAGGGCACAATCCTGGCCACGTTTAGACACAGACAAGCCCATTGCTCCCAGCATGCCCCAGCTGGCCCTGTTAGCTAGGGGATGCTGGGAGTTGTAGGACTTGGGTTTTTCTAAACATGCATTGGCCTGTGCCCAAAGTATGGAAGAAATGCCTGGTTTAGAGTGGCACAAAGGGTTATCTGCTCCCCAACATGAAAAATTAACGTTCCCACACAGCCTCTTCCCCTGAATTGCTGAGGCTGCAATCCAGAAAAAAGGCCTTCAGTCTAGAGCAGGGGCTTTGCCTGCTGCAAGTCCCTTGGAAAGATGCACTGGCGCGATGAACCCTCATGAGGTATCACAAGGAGCTCCAGAGAAATCTTGCAGCCTTGTGTGCGGGAAGCTCACGGCAGAAGCCCACACCACTGCTGGGCACCCACACGTGTCCCACACGCTGCAGAAGTGCCTGGGGAGTTGGATGGTTGGTGTGTTCAGAGGGGCGCGAGGAGGGTGCACAAGAGGTTTCAGTGCTGCAGCAAGATTCGGCTGGGGGCTTCGGCCTCCAGCACCAGGCTGGGAGTGGAATCCAAAGGGTCAGGCACCGTCAAGATCTGTTGCGATGGCCCTGCTCTTATTGCATGGGGGTCCCAAGACACTGCCTCCCCCATGAAGGCTCTTCTCACAAAACCCTGCCTCAGCAAGCAGACCACTCTGACTGAATCTAAGACAATTTGGCACCCAGCCTGGGATGGCTGAGGAATAGCCTATGGCCCTTGACAGGATCCTGCATGTGCTTTGGAGTGAAGGCAGGGCTCCATTTGCCTTAAAATGGGAGTGTGGAGCCTGAGGCTTGCGGGGCCAGTTTGCCCCGCTGAGGTTCCCTGGATGGCCACACGCCCTTCCCTGGATGTTTGGGGGTTCCTGGAATGTTTGCTCTGCCCTTTTTTCTTTGGCTTTGCCTGCCATGTGGGTGTGAACCCCAGGAGTTTTGCTAAAATTGAAATTGAGTCTCTTGGGTTGAAAGAGGTTCAACAGGCCTGGCTTGAAGGATGGAAACCTGGACTAGGAATTACCCCGTGCTGATTAATGCACAGTGTGATCTATTGATGGGGATGAAAGGTCCAGGGAACTAACTGGGCAGAGAAAACATGGAGGGATGGTTTTCCCTAAAAACAGCTGAGTCAGACAGCAGAAAGTAAGATTGAATGCATATTTAAAATGGTTTCTACTTCCTGATGTTCATAGTTTGTGCAAAGAAATTTGTATAAGGAAGGAAGAACTAATGACAGTTATAGACATTTGCTTGTTAGTACCCTGACTAGACAAGCTGGAAAGGATTGTCTTACAATAGAAAAGGTTTTCTTACAACCATCCAAGAAACCCTCCAAGTATCCATTCATCTACTCCCTGAAAGCAGATAAATGAGTTAAAAATGCCCAGTTCCATCAAAATGGCACACGAAATGAGTAACGATCTGCCTCTTACTGCAATTGTAATCCTAAGAGATTTGTATCTGGAGAGCAAACATTTGCTGCAGCACACAGCTCTGCAATATTGCCACTTGCTTCGTTCTTCCTGATGACTGTACAGAATTCTTCTTCCACAAAGAAGAGACTCTATGCTGCCTCTACTTCTCATTTTATTTAACAGCTTTTGACTATACAGGGATGGATGTGATTTAAACAAGATGGACTCAGATTTCCATCACAAAACTTGAGTAAAAATTTCTGTCTGCTCTGCACATGTGTTTACTGAATCTTTATACTTCCTGACAATTTTGTGGGGCAGTTCAAAAATATATGTTGCTTACTGCAGAGTAATGAGTCAGCCAGCTTATGCATTGGTAGAATAGGGAGAAGGGGATTAACATGGAATTACTAGAAAGGAAAACATGATAGAAAGACTGTCCAAAAGGGTTCTCTGCCACACCATTTCACATTTTGGTGCAATTGTGGAGAAACTGTGTCCAGGCTGATGACGAGGCTACTGACACCACAAGCATGGTACAATGGATACAGATTTAAGCCTGAGCAACTGAACTGGTGGAAGTTGATTTCTGAGTCCCCTACTTCGGATGGCTGACTCAACAATACCTTGCCATGGCTGCCTTGGTGAATATTGCTTACCTCTAGTACTCAGTGTTCCTTATCTGCAAAATGACAATGCCAATTGATTGCTTTTCATCAGGACAGGTCTGTTAGCCAGTTTTAGAGTGAGGAGTTAGAATCCCTCCATGTATAAATCAGTTTATAGTAGGCAATTGACTCTTCTCTGCCTTCCCTTTCAAGCCACTCCTTTGTGCCTGCCTCTGGTTGGTAGACCTTGGCATGCAAATGGACTCTGCCCACCCCAGATGGCACAGTATTGTGGGCTCCATGAGAGATAGCCCCTAGTGGGAAAGCTGCCGCATCTGCTTGTATTCCTAAACCGGACCACTGTCTGAATAATAACTGCTCAGCTGATTTTCTGGGTAGCCCAAAATACGACCTCATTCTCTAAATATTAACCTGCAAAGTAATTTCCAAAACATTTTTGCTGTTTACCGTGACAAGACAGTGTGGTGTAGTGGCTAAGGATGTAAGTCTGGGATTCAAGTTAGTTTGGTTCTAGCCATGGAGCCTAGTGCGTGACTTGGGGCCAGTCACAAACTCTCAGCCCAACCTACCCCACAGGGTTTTTGTGGTGGGAATAAGTGTGAGGGCAGTAGGAAGAGAATGATATAAACAACTTTAAGAAAAGGGCAGGATATAAATCTAATGAATAACAACAACAACTAAGTATGTTGGGCCTGTCCAACCTTTGAAATAGCTGGATAGGTCAGAATGCCTTGCTTCCCACCCTTGGCTTTCCCATATTAATGGTAAAATTGGGAAGATAGTCAGCTCAGCGGTGGGGCACCAGTTTTGCATGCATAAAGTCCCAGGGAGAATTCCCAGCCCCTCCAGCTCTGGCAGGAAAAGCTGTTTAGAACAGCTGCTGCCAGTCAGTGAGAACAATACTGAGCTAGATGGATCCATGGCCTGACTCCATATCTGTCTATGAATAGTGAAATCCCATGATGGGGATGATTAGGAGGAGGATTGAAAAATGGATTTATATAAGGTCATTTCATATCACTCTGTTCAAATCTATACTGTAGCCACATTGCTGGTTATTCCCATGTTAGAAAGGGCATTGTGGAGGTGAAAAGGGCAAACATAATTGATCAAACAGTACAATTCCCTACAATAAAAGGCTAAGTATCCCGGACTTTTTTGACTTTGGATTACCAAGAAAGATAAGTTTTATAAAATATCAATTTATAAAATAATGTCTAATTTACAGAAAGGGAATATAGATGAATTTCCATCACCCCCTCCTCCTAATACTAGAACAAGATCATTCAAACTGCTTGGCAGTGAGATCAAGAGAGGCAAAATAAAGCTACTCTTCACACAATGCAGAGTTTGCTTACATAAGCTTCGGTGAATGGGGCGGCATAAAAATGTTTTAATAAATAAAATAAATAAAAAATAAGGTAAGCGTGGCAAGGGCTAGCTTCAAAGGTAGCTTTAAAGGAAGATCAAATTGTGAGATGGCTTTAGAGGGAGAGTATCCAGTACTTTTGTGAGTGATAGGTTCATTAGTGGCTACTAGAGATGCCAGAGGCAGAGGACTTCTGAATCACAGTTGCCATGGAATAAGTCATAGAGCAGAGCAGCTGCCTTTGTGATCTGGAAGTCCCAGAAGCACCTGGCTGGCTACCAGGGTCAGTGGTGACTCCAGATACCTGCCTGCTTGACCTACAGAGAGCCACTGGGCAGTGGCACTACTGTTCTGCCTTTCCACCTGCTTTATCTGGGCCTAAGTGGGAGGCAGCTGAATAAACAAGTTGCAATAGGGAAGATGAGGTTAAACTCATCTGTGGATTCAGTAGATGCCCAACCTTGCCTGCTACTGATGGCAGAGCTACTGATGTTAGCAGTATATAGGGTATGGATTTTATCTGCAGGGTTCATCTTCTATTTTGAATAGTCTTTCTAATGTGGAAAGTTCTGCAGTTTTCCTCCAGTATCCCAGAAGTGGCATCTATGGAAAAACTGAGGTTTTATTGTGCCCTTTGCTCTGAATTCCAGGCAGATTGATACACCTTTTTAAAATTTTTGGCTTGACTTTATTTGCAAATGAGCATTTTCAGATAAAGTAAATTGTTTAAGAAAAGAAGCAGTTCAATTTCACTGAGGTGCCTAATGCAACAGAACAGCAAATTTTACTGTCAAAAATTAAGATTTCCTTTGTAAAAAGCCATCAACATTTTGATGGGATAAAAGCAGAGCAGTTAATTAAAAAGGGAAAAAAACTGCAACCTTGTTAAATATAAACAACAAGAGTTCATGTCCTATAATTCATGTTTTTATGATTCGTTTTGACTGATTGTAAGTCAGCTTTTCACCAGCCTTGGAAGTTTATTCCCCGCACTCCCAGTGCTGATATATAAGGAGTTATAACATCCTTTGCTTTTGCAATCTAGTTGCATTGTGCGCAACGAATTTGGAGTTCAGAGACACTTAATTAGTGACTATATAGGTTTTTTTGGGAAGTTCAAATTTCAGTAGACGCTTGATGTATGAATGACTGCTGCAAATGCACGAGGATATCATGGCACCTAATAGGTACTCATTTAGGAAAAACTATACATAGCCTCAAAAATACAATTACTTCCTCTCTTTCCTTTGCTGATTTATCCTTAGAGTTAAAGGCTGCTTATTTCTGCTATGGAGAAAGGCTGATGACCAGCTTATTAACATGAGGGTTTCTGTACTTTTCATAGTTATGTATAATTTTGGCTCTTGGTCTTGTCACTGTTGCAATGGTTTGGAAAGATACACCTGCCAAAATCTCTCATTCATGCAGCTATGCAGGTGTCATTGAGTTGGAGTCTGTGTTTCAAGTCTCCTCTGAAAGGTCTCCTAACACTCCAGAGTAAATTTGAAGGGTATACGGGAGAGGTTAAAGAAAGGAGCCAGGGAGGCCTTATTTTGTGAGTGGCATCCATTCTGTGTGCCTGGCGATGCAGTTGCATCTCATCCCTAATGGCCACCCCCAGGCCTTTTTTTTCATATGAGAACAACCTGCTCTTGCACTTCCATGCAATGTTGTCCCAGTTTCCTGGATTAGTGCTGTGGAAGTAGAGTGGGGTTATTGGAATGGTATAGGAAGTGCCTGTGTTCCATTATTTTTGATGGTGTGAAGGTCACTTGATGAGGGGTTCTACATTCCCTCACAGCCATGTTTTGTATGTTATTTATGCATGTAGACCAGCCATATAATTGTGGAAGCCAATATGGTGGTTGAATTTATAATAGCCTTCCTTAGTCTGTTGCCCTCCAGATATGTTGGATTACAACTCCCAGAATTCCCTCAGTCAGCTATGCTGGTTAGGGGATTCTGGGGACTGTAGTCCATACATTTGGAGGGGATCAGGTTATGGAATGATAGTGAAGGGGACCAAGAACCACCACCAGCACCATAGAAACATAGAATCATAGAGTTGGAAGACGCCATGAAGGCCATCGGGTCCAACCCCCTGCTATTGCAGGATACCCATTTACACCATCCCACTCAGATGGCTGTCCAGTTTCTTTTTGAATGTCTCTAGTGTGGGTGAGCCCACAACCTTCATCATCTTCATAATTCATCTCCATTGCATTTATATCCAACCTTTTCCCTCTTGTCAGGAACCCAAGGCAGCTTACACTGCTCCATCTTCTACTCTCCATGCCTGCGTGACCCTGGTGTATGACCCTTAAAAACAGAGGAAGGAACAGTTTACACGTCTGCACTGGGGGTTTCCCTGTTCTATGGTTTTCCAGGTTTCGTTTTTGCACATGCTGCTGATAGACCTAGGAGTTTTCTTCTGACATCAACCTTCAGAGAAAGATGGTTATTATCTTTACAGCAATTACTTCAAACTCAACAGCTTGGCTGAGGTAGTGCAATGGCTATAACCCTTTTTAAAAAGGGCTTAGAAGGGTTTTGGGGAGTTAGCATGAACTGGGGGACCAGTGCTTGCTTCGCACAAGCATTCAGAAAACACTGGAGCAGTGCTGCGGGCTAGTCCTGCCTGCTGCCACCACTGCACCTGGTAGCCACGTCCTACCATCAGAGGCTGCCATGCCTGGGTACCTGCCACTGGTCCTGGGCCAATTGCCGCTGGTCAATTGCCACCCCTACGCACCTCACCCCAGGTACTGCTTTGCTGGGGGCATTGCCTGGCACTCCTGCTTGCTGCCTCCTCTTCCTGGATGTGTGAGTTTGTTTATTAGATTTACATCCCACCCCTTTAGCCAAAATGGCTCTCTGATATACAGGATATGATAATATACATAACAAAATAAATAACATTAAATTATCAAATATCACAATAATAAAATCACAACAATCAAGCCACAGGAAAATCACTGCAGTAAAACTTCACAAGCCTTGAATATTAGCAATAAGCAGTAAAAGGCATGATAGCACCAACATGTAATAAATAGCATACTATAAGACATTACAATTATCTTAACAGTTAAACTATCAGGTAAATAAAAATGCCTTTGCCTTGTGCCAAAAAGAACAGAGAGAATGCACCAGGCAAATCTCTTTGGGGAACTAATTCCAGAGTCGGGGTGCCACTACCAAGAAGGCTTTTCTCCTTGTAGGCACCTTTTTTATTTCCTTTGGAGGGGCTCCCTGAGAAGGCCATCCAGTGATGATCTAAGGACTCAGGAGGCACACATAGGAAGAAGTGCTCCTTTAGATAACCTGACCCCAAGCCATTCAGGACTTTAAATATTAGTGTGGACACTTTGAATTCAGCCTGGATGTCAATTGGTTGCCAGTGGAGATGGTAGAGAACTGGTGTTATATGATCATATTGGCTAGACCTTGTCAGTAGCCTCACTGCCCTATTCTGAACCAAATGAAATTTCTGGATCATCTTCAAAGGTAGCCCAACGTAGAGAGAATTGCAATAACCCAGACAAGAGGTTACCAGAGTGTGGATAATTGTTAAAAGGTTCTGCTTGACCAAATAGGATCATAGCTGGTAAATCAGCCTCAGTTGATCAAAGGTGCTCTGAACCACTGGATCCAACTGAAATTCCAGTGATAATTCAGTACACCTTGGTGACTTGTGCTGACACTCTGCTCGATGGTGGGTGAGCTGCCACCTTAGATTCTCCAAAATGCAATATCCAATGCTGACTTTGAACTGTAGTTTAAGATCTTGGTTTGTTTCAAAACTGATAGCCATGGTTTCTTTCTTTGGACAAGATAGGAAACTGGTTAGCTAGATGGTTCCTAGCTAACCCTAGTTTAGCTAGGAACCATCTAGGTTTAATTTTTACAAGTCTCTGTTTGGGTATAACAAGCTGAGGCATGACTCTTTGAACATAGCTGCAGAACTTTGAGGAATGCTATGAAACTGGTGTTTTAGTTGGTGATTTTCCAAAGGCACTAAAGTATGAACACTTAGTTAACCTTCATTTGGTTTTGTTTTCTAGTTCACACAGGGCACTGGGTTCTGGGGAGATTTCTCTGATGTGTTAGATTACACTCTCTCTGTGAGCTTTTCTGCCAGTATTTTCCTTCAGGGTGGTAACTTTGATGATCATACAAATATGAGATGTTATTATATCTTAGTATTAAAGATACTAAGAAAAAGATTTAATTTTCCAGGATTAACACACACAGAATGCTTCATCATCAAGACACAAAGCACTGATCAATCCTGTCCACCAAAATAAGTTGCATATATGTGACCCAGAACTGTAACAATGCAGTTTTCAAATGCTGGAAAAAATCCTCTTAATTAAGATTAATGACTCCTAGTGTGTAGCTCCCCCCAGCTGTTCATCATTCCTTTTAATTATAAGTGCAAGAATTATAAATGGACTCAACCTTAATTGAGCATAATGGTCAATATGCCTAGTGGTCAACATAAACAGAATGGTACATTTTTCAATTAAAGAATTTCAACAAAGGCAGCTTTACGATAATGCAACAACACAGAACTGGGACCAAGGTAGTTTGTTCAATCTTTTTACTGGTACGTGGGATAAGAGTTTGATTTCTACAGAGCCCTTTTAGAGAAGAGGTCTGAAGCAGACCCTTATTAAAGTATTCCTATCTCAGTTATTGGGAAATGTTGGCCCAATAGACGGTATTATGCAACTACTTGTGTTCCACTGGTGGCTTCCAGCTGCTCTATATTGGCTTGTTGGGGGTGGTGGTGCAGGTAGCTGCAGGGGAGGGAGCAGGTATGATGGAAAACCTTTCTTCTGTGAACTTCCTTAAGATAGCAGCCAGAATCAATCCTAATCAAACCCAATGGAGCTTGCTTCTCAGTATGCAGAACATGTATAGATTTGTGTTGAGCAGACAAGTAGAGGATCCAAGCCAAGGATGCACAGCTAATGGTATTGAAATACTTATTCTAATTATGCAACAAGTGTTCAGATCTTACCTGAATCTCTTCATGAAAAACTAGGATTTAGTGTGCCACCAGTGCTTGCTTGATGGCCTCAGATGTAGGCTTCTTTGGAACAGAAGACAATTTGATTTTAAGTGCAGCTTTTTTTGCACAGTTTTACTATGACAATCAGGAAAATAATAATGTAGCATGAGGTATTTGATCTTAGTACAAATCCTTCCCCAGTTGGGTGTCCTTCAGTTGTGTTAGACTGTAAGTTCCAACAACCTCATGACAGTTTCTGCAGGGTACCATGTTAAGGGATGCCAGTACAAGGATGTGCTCAGCATTTGCGGATTTAAATGACACAAACAGATCAACGTGCAACAGAATTGACCATGGATGTCTTCAGAAGTTACTTTTCTTACACAAAGGTTTTTGACAAATCTTCATATGCATCTTTGGCAATAGCAGCCAACTTCAATGAGTAAAATGACTTGATGGATCACAAAGCTGACCATTATTCCCCTCCCCACCCCAGAAAAATGGCAATATTATACATTTCCATTAATATAATATACTGTGTGAACAATTTTTTACAGATGAAACAAACAATCCTATTATCAGTTCTTTGTGCCTTATGTACATTTCTGTTTCAATAGCCCATTTTTTGTACTTAGAAAGTATATACAGCTGCTGTGATAAAGCTCAATAAGCATAAAAATGGCCAGTAATATAAAATTCCTAGTACTGATGACTCGTTTAAAAAAAAAAACACCTCTCAGTGTTGTTCACGGAATACTAACAAGCAGAGGCTCATTTCTGCGATGTACTATGCAGTCATCTGTTTAGGGCACAGTCCTGTGGCCTTCTAACATCGTCTGACAGGCTGAGAGTCTGGATACAGGGACCCCAGGAAGACCTGTTTCACCTGTCTCTCAGGTCAGAAATCAGCTGTAGAGACAGCTAAGGGGGTGCCAAAGGGTGGGCAGGGGTTATACTAGATCAAAACAGTGCCTCAGCCTCCTTTCCTCCCTCTCTGCAGCACTTTGTCTAGAAAGCCAAAAATTAACCCACCACTGTCCATCCTGCCCTGAACGAGGTGCAGTTAAGCTTGTGGCTGTGCACTAAACACGGTGAACTTTGGATGACACCCTCCATGGACTAGAAGGGCTACATCTTCTTAATCAAGTAGGTCACCAAATTAAAATCCAAAGTTTGTGACACTTTTTTTTGTAAATATTATGTGTTTGGGGCATAAGAAACCCAATCTTACAACCCTAGTGCAAAGGCAAGAATTAATTAAAAATAGATAGGTTAGTATGTAATTTGCATGTATAATCGATTAGTTACAGAACAGACATTAGGACATCAGATGCAATATAGTCCATGGCCACAATTTAGGCAAAGCTAATCATTTTTGAAAATCTCATTGACAGCAGTGAGAGACTTAAGCATATGCTTATATATCTTCCATTGAGCTAAATTGTTTGCATTGTGCCCTGTTTGATTTCTTTCATCTCAAAACCTCTCTATAACCTTCCTTTTCATCTTTTCTTACTTGATTAGAGAAAGAAAAATTATAGCCTAACTAATGTCACAGCTGTCAGTGTCTGTAAGGATAGTGACCTCATTGATGATATTCAGATACCTTTTTGAGCCCTTTAGTTCAGGTCAGTTCACAGTTGGTTCTGCACATGATGACTCTTGGTACCAACTTATTGCGAGTAGGACAAACTTTGTGATCTGGTGCTTACACACTTACATCTCTGCCCAAGTACAAAGATCCATCTATTACTTACAATGGGAAGCTGAATTGTATAGATAGGTCATAGATTTGGTTCATGGAACATTTCCATATGTGACAAGTTGAAGACCTACTTCCAACCTTCACTACTTATATAACCATTTATGACTTACTAAACCTTTGTCTGTCCATCCTTCCATACTTTAGTATAAATATTCACTGAATACACCTGTGATTGTTTCATGCCCTCTCCTAATCAAAATTAACTTTAAAATTCCCCAGCTGAAGGACTTTTTTTAAAAAAGTGCTATGTATTCTGTAGTAATTTTAAGATAAATACAGATCTATAAACAAACAGTCAGCATTTTTCAACCATGCCCATTATTATTCTTGTGTAAATACTGGAGTGCATCTACTTGGGAGACATGCCAGTTCCTCTCATCACTGTCTCAATCTTCAGAGAAACCAGTTCCAACAAATTTTCAAAGGTGGAATATACCTGGGATTAAAAAACTTGCATTATAATAATGCATGAACACTGGTGCCATTCTGTTTTTGGCCTTGGTATATGCAATAAGAACTGCAAAGTTCACTGACTTTCTTGTGTGTTATATCAAAAAAGACACTATCAGTATATCATTACCATAATTAACATCTTCTAACCTACAAAATTCTGTGTGAAACTTCTTTGTTGTTGCTTTTCCTACTCACAGTATTTGATTTATCACAATTCATTCCAGACAGTAGCATTGGAACCATGTTTATACACAATTTAAGTAGTATCTATATTAAACCACACAAGCCAAGCAGATTACATTATTCCTGCCTATGTGATCATGGTCCCAAGGAAGAAAAATGCTGCTAAGGGACAAACCACACCATAAATGATGACATGTTGCCCCCTCTAGAGTGCTCTTGAATTTGGATACTGCACTGAACTGGCCAATGAATGTCAATAACATCTGTTATGGGCCCCAACAGTACAAGGTATTTGGATTCCTTATCTTCAAGAATTATAAAGAGAGAAACAGAGAGAGAGAGAGATGATTTTCCAAGTACATTTCACAGTTTATTGTAGAGAAAAAAAATGTTCCCTATATCTCATTGCTGGGCTGAAAAATATGGCTGACAATTTCCTTAAAAACGATTAATATTAAGCAACCAGCATATGGAATACTGAAGAAAGTCTCTTGGGTCCTCTCATTTGACTTTCCAACAGAACACTGCATGTCTTAGGTAATGCTTAATCTATTCTTTTTGAATGCTTTTGACACAATAAATAATTGGCCTCTGTTTCTGTCCTGTGCTTGATGTCTGAATAATACTGAATGATACCCTCTTGAGATTGTGAGGATTTAAATACAATGGAATGATCTTTATATTGTTTTGCTCTAAGTGCAGAAAACTTTAAGAAAGCCTTGCGCTTACTTTAAGTCAAAGGGGAAAATGCTTTCCAAGACACTGACAAATGACTCATATTTATGGTTTCAAAGTCTAGTAGAAAAGGAAAGTATTAGCAGTTGACCATCTCCTACTTGCATTCAGCTCAGTTTGGACCATAAAAAGTCCATCTGCAGAGACCATGGCATTGCCCAGTGGGACACCTAATGGAAATGTTAATTACTATTGCATCCTCATTTCCTATGATCAAGATGTGGAACTGGTTGAAATCCAATTTTCCATGGAGTAATTCCAGCCTTGGTCCCTTTTACACTTAAGAGCAGTATTTGCAGTTGGATCCAGCCACCAGATCTCTGTTTCTGTGAGACCCTTTCTGAGCTGTTGCAATCAGAAAGTTGAGTACTTTGCATATGGTGCATCCTGTCACCTGACCAAGCATACTCTTGCAGTGGCCTCGAGTTCTTCTCCTTCTCATTTTATGAACAGAAAGAAAAATCCCTTATTTGTAAGCTAAGCAGATGTCTCTCCGGATTTCAGTGCAACAAGTTCAGAGTCCTCTATGTATTTTCCATTAATTTGTTCACTGTTGGAATCGTGATGATATAGATAAATGGGGACCTCTGTGATAGATGTTGCTGTGTAGGAGGTAGATCGTGTAGAGCAATGTTCTCGTCGCCTTTGACCCCACTGAGTTTTATACTGCATCCACTGCCTCTTCAAAGCTCCTTGGACCTGCAGGTAGAAAATGTTCCATTTTAGACCAATGTAATGAAAAGTTTGGGGCTCCTTTGACCTAATTTCAAGCAGTACTTAATAAAATCTACTCTTCTCTCCAAAAACTCATCCATAATTGTACCCAGTTTCCCTGGGATTATTACTGCAAAAGGTGATGCTGCAATCTTGACAGGCTTAATACACTGGGTGAGACCCAAAGAGGTATGAATGAAGTCCCACTCATGAAAAACCATGTTCTTGCTTCCTTCAGCATGCCCTCCTTTGCAGGTTAGTCTGTTGAAGTAAAAACAACAAAGAATTGTTCAAGTGCCACAAGACTTTTTCTTGTTTTCAGCCCTTGAGAAAGCATTCCTGGGCAGTCAGGGAAACCTCCAGAACAGTTTGGGATGAGTTGTTGGGAGCTGTAGCCAGAAGATGGAATGAGCAGAAGCCAGAGACAACTCTCCTTCCACATGTACGCAGATGTGTCTTCCATTTATGTGAGGGACTTTTTAGATCCTGTCTGTTGCCTCTGTCCTGTGGCATTCTGTAAACACACACTTTAAGATTCAATAAATGTGTAAATGGGGATCTGAGTGCTGAATATCACAACAGATACTAACAAGTAACATTCTTAGGCATCTTTGGGCCTCCAGACTCCAGGCTTTTGGGATCCACTATGATGTTTTCCTGCCTTTGTTCTCCTAAGGATTAAAGTGTAGCAGCTGACAGGTTTTTGTGGCAGCCACTATTCTTCTTACCTAGAAGCTGCATTGGTCCATTGATTGTGGGGGGGGGGGGGGGGAATGGAGGCCACCAGGGATTTGCCTCTCCCAGGTTTGCACTGGAGAGCAAGACCAAGATCATCTACACTCTCCTCAATTACTATATTTGGGTGTGGAAACTGGGCAGTGAGGAAAGCTGACAGGAAAAGGAATTGATGCATTTGAAACACGGTGCTTGAGGGGAGCTTTGGAAATACCCTGGACTGACAGAAAGACAAACAGGTGGGTCCCAGATCAATTCAAGCCAGAACTTTCCTTAGAAGTAAAAATGACAAAGGAGAGTATTGTACTTTGGGCACATCCTGAGAAGGCAATACTTCCTGGAGAAGACCATCATGCTAGGGAAAGTTGAAGGCAGAAGGAAAAAAGGAAGAGCAAATACAGGAGTGGCTGCATTAGGGAAGCCGTAGACTTGAAGAGCTGAGCAGGGCTGTAGTGGATAGGACATTTTGGAAGGCTTTCATTCACAGGCTCACCAAAAGTCAGTGACAACCGGACAGCACATAACATCTTAATAAAGGCTTGCTGATCTGTATAGTTTTAATGTTGCACTTGTAAACCACTCAGGGAAAAATTGTAGTTGGCCATGTATAAATACCAATAATAAAGGACACCCCCCCCATGCTACCCTGGCATAAGAGAACCCCTCCTATGAATCCTGGGGGTGGCCATTCTCAGAGGAGGGAGCCCACCAAGGCCACTTTGCTGGCAGCCTCTTCAAACAGAAAGCTGGTCCTGCCGAATAATTGTTTTTACAATGTGATCAGGCACTGAGAGTCATTCAAGAAGCCATTTATTTTGGTCTTCTCTGCGTGTACTAAACCAAGACCCAGCAAAATCCTAAATGAACAATTTGTTTCAAGAGACACTCACTCAGTGCAGAGTCAGCAGCAGAGACTTGAAATAATGGCTGCAGCCAAATGTGGATACCGGCTTGTTATACCCAGAAAATGATCCTACCTTAAAGCGCTGCAGCCCAGGACAGAAAAAGGTCAACATTTAATACTAGAGCTCAAGCATGGCCATAACATTAAAGGAGCCAAATGCAGAGAGGTGGCAGTGGGCTCCTGTAAGTTATAATCCTATGCAATTTCAGGAAGAAAAAAGTCCTTCTGCCCCAGATAGCATAGGATCGCACCTTTAGCTGTCTCTCACAATTACACATCTTTGTGGGCTTAAATGATTTTATGATGACTGATATTCTTATTTTCATGCTTTTGGTTTATTTCTGTGATGATATACTGTTTTTAATTATTTTAAAAAACACGACAGACCCCTATCCCTGCCATGGGCCCAGTTTCATTCTGATCCATGAGGGGTCTGATTCTGTTCTTATGTGGCTATGGACGGTGGGGAGTGCTGATCCCTATGGAATACTGGAAGCAGGGAATGCTGATACTTTTCTTACAGGTTGAGGGTACCGTCCTTAGCTGTAGTTCTTCAAACCTGGAAGGCAATCAGTGCAAGGTGGGAAAAGCACAGGATTGCCTCTGCGTTCCCCTCACCTTCAAAAATGTTTGGATGGCCAATTTTGACCATCTGAAAGCTGAGGTGCTGTCTGGATTCATTGCAGAAAGGTGGTCCCTCATTCCTCCCCTTCCAAGGTCATGCCCCCATGGCCTGTCCTGAAGATGGTCTTCGATCTTCTGAGTTGCAGACATCACTTCCACAGCTGCCAGGTTAGAGAGAGGACCACCAGTCTCGGATGTGATCTTAGAGGGCTTTTTTGAGGTCACAGCTGGGACTCTACCTTTTCCTATGGCCAGCCAGCCAGCATTTACTAGTTATAGGATTGTGCTCTGCTCTTTTTTATATATAAAAAGGTACCCAAACTCAATAAGTTTTATGACAACCCCAAGCTTAGCTCCGTGGAAAAAAGATGAGATATCTAATTACTTAGGGAAAAGTAGAGTCAGGGTCTTCCCAGGCTAAAATTAGCAGTCCCTCTAGCACTGAAGCCCAATGTAGACAGGATTTGTAAATGCCACAAAGCAAATTCTTAGTACAGCTGCGGTACGAATTCTGTGGTTCCTGGATCCTGGCCTTGGCCTCAGGATGTAAAATACCAACATCTCAACTTATGGAAGTTTCAGTAAAGAAAAGCTGAGATTATTATGAAACATTGCAGAGTTAAGTTCCATATCTATACTTATAAAACTATTAGTAGCTTGACACTATGTACTGTTTGCATACTAGAGCATGGCAGCATATAAATATCATTTTAGCTGATAAAATAAACACTTGAAGAAAAATGCATCAAATAATAAATGTGTCATATTAGTACAGATATATCATTTTGTGCTTAACAGGGACAAATCCTTCATGCTGCGCATTTAAGCCAGACAAAAAATATCAAATCGATGAGAACAGAATAGGAGGACATCTGGCTTGGCAGTCATACATGTGGAAAGGATTATGGAATTCTAGTCAATCACCAACTAAACATAAGTCAGTGGTGTTATGGGGCTAGAAAGGAAGGAAGGAAGAGTGAACTTGTAGTCTCAAGACAGTGTCTAGACAGGTCTCCTCTGTATACAGAATTATAGGTGTAGAGGGTAGATTTTCCCATTCTTCCTCTCACTCACTGTGGAAAGTATGCAGTCACAACTGTGCTCCATAAGAGATGTTGGAAAGGGAGAAAAAGGTGCATGCTGCTGGGTGGGAGGGAGCAGAAAGGAGAAAGGACAGGCCGGGTTACACAGCATCACATGCTCTTTCCAATTCCTATACTACCAGCTGGGTGGCCTAAGTGGCCCATCTGAGTGCCTTTTTATTGTAGACAGAGGAAAGGAGGCCAAATTGCCCCATCTTCCTCTCAGCCTGTGTAGCTCTTGTTGGCAGCATATAGGACAGGTGGAAGGCTCTGAGCTAAGAGCCCCAGTTCTGTTGGAAGTGCCAACCATAGCACTGTGCTCTACTGTGATTTGAGGCTGTGTTAATGGAAGCATAGGTCTCCCCTTCACAAAAAGAAGCAGATCCATTTGATTATGTACTAGTCAGACCTCATTTGGAATATACAAACTGGAACAAGTTCAGAGGAAAGCATTGCAGATAATGGGACAAATGGGAAACATGTCCATGTTAAAAATTGGAGGTACATGCTATGTTTAGCTTGCAGAAGAGAAGACTGGGATAGGCAGATGGGTGTGGTAATAGTCTTCAAAGATCTGAAGACTGCAACAAAGAAGAGGACCAAGACTTGTTCTCTGCTGCCCCAAAGAGCAGGACTGGCTCCAATGGCTTAAATTACAGGAAGGTAGATTTTGCTTGCAGATTACAAGAAATATCATGTAAGAGAAGTTTGACAAGGAGCTCAATTGCTCGCAGAGGTGGTGGCTCTCCCTCCTTGGAGGTGTTCAGTAGAGGCTGGACAATGATCTCCTGGGGATACTGTCACTTCGCGTTTCCTGCTTCAAGCAGGAGGATGGACTAATTGGCCTGCAAGATCCTCTCTGGCTCTATGTTTCTATGAAATCGAAAGGGGAAAAGGGCTCCACTGTCATCTGTAAGATGAATTTTATACTGCTATGTACTCTGGCTTTCCTCAGAGTTAGAAATTCTTTTACATAGTCAGTTTCTTTTTCGATGAGAGAACAGTGGAGAGATACATTAAACTTTCTTATTACTACTGGTTTTGTTTGTTTTTAACAAAAACATTATTGGAAGAGAAATTATGTCTGAACAGAATTAAGGTCACTTGAATCATATTGTTCTATTTCCCCCTAATTCAGAACTCTAGCTGGGTTTTTTCTGGTAATCTCTTCAAAACCCACAACCAAGACGAAATCTGCCCCAGGGAGAAGCAGTAGTCCAAAGGAACCAATTTATTTTTCCACAACAAGGATCAAGTCTATCTTTACTTCCAAAGTTTAAGAATGCAAGAAACTGACTTATTCTAGTAGACAAGGGCTGTCTACTGCCTACTCTGTCTGATAGCAGTTGTCTGAAACTTTTTCACCCCTTCACCCTGAACTTTGACAGGCACTGAGGAGAGGAGCTTCTGCATGCAAAGTGTGTGCTCTCTGCCAAGCTGAAGTCCTTTCCTGTTCATCCCCACCTCCTTCCAGGTGTCCTCACCAAAGTATTCTTTTAACTTGTGCACTTTTTAAAAAGTTGGAAATCTCACTGGGTGACTGCAGTCATGCTGACTTTATCTGAACTACCTTATAAGACAAGGATGAACAAGATGAAAGACACAGCAGAGCACTTTGCACAGCAAAAAAGTGTGATAGGAATAACTACCAGTAGTATAATATGCAAAGTTAAAATTTAAGAAGCTAATATAACATTTGAACATGCTGAGACCCATGCCCAACATTGGTAAAACGTTAAACCAGCTTTCCCTTCCAGATGTGCGGGACTATAGTTCTCATTGGCTGTGCTGTCTGGGGATGATGGGAGTTGTAGTCAGACACACAATAGGGTGGGGGAAATGGATTTATCCCCTAAAACATTTACTCAGATGTTAATTGCTATAAAATTCCACTGAATTGCCAATTGAAGGGCATCAGTCCCTCTCTCACTATAGCATCCCCTCCAAATGCCACACAGAGGGTCAGGGACCCTGAGGAATAGAATGAACTGTGGTGTGTGGGAAACGGCAGGAGGAATCCCTGGCAACTGGGCAGAGGCACCTTCCATAAATGGAGCACTTAATCAATGGAAGGCTAATCCAGGTCTAACCAAATTTGTACATATACAGTAGGCCCCATTTTACATTCCACCCCATATGCAGATGTTAATCTGGGGCCAGTACCTCTTGTTCCACATGTGGAGGGAGCACATGGATGGGAGTGTGAGAAATTGGCTCTGGTTTCATTTCAGCAGGTTACTGTAGTCATAAAGTCTTGTAGGATCATGAAGGGGTTTCTTTTCTTTTTCTTAAAATTGCCTCTCAAGAGTGGCTTCTAGTAAATGCAAGGGGAAGCTTGAAATGTTCTCCTGAGACTTTTTATCATTACTGAAGAAGAAGAATGCAGACAATAGAAGGAATACAAAATATTGATCTGACAAGATGAAAGTGTGAGAAAACATTCACCCATGGGACTATTGAAAATTGATGAATTTGGAAAAGTGTCAGTGCTAGTTACTGAATGTCTGAATGAAATAATATACTGTATTTATATCATGACTGACTGCTTCTAAGAATATTTAGCACTAGGAATCAACATATGCTGGTTTCATATAAACATACTGGCAAAATTTGTCAATCATGGTTGAAATAAATATACAACATATTTATAGATTTTAGGATTTTAGGATATTTTGACCCCCCCCCCCCAGAAAACTTCTAAGTTGTTCAAATTTCCATGGGTGCAGTGATTATCCTGAGCTGGTTTCATTTGGAAGGAGATCATTAAACCTTATTAGTATTTTGTAATATTTGCATTTATTTAACAAATTTACAAGCAGAAAATAGGCAGGGGGGCAGTTTAAGTATCCCAGTTGTCCACATACCATGACTTCTTGGGCCAGGATGAGCAATTCTTTGAGCTGTGGGTACATACGGTAATGTGGGGAAGTGTTCTGGGCACCACCACAAGATGGTTGCCATGGAGGTTGTGACAAAGAACAATCAATCTGCCCAAAAACCTGTGTACCAGGCGAAGCCAGGGATTGAGCACCAACACACTTCTTTGAATCCAGTTTTTTTGTCTCAGCAGAACACTATTTCACAGCAATCTCAACTGCTGGGAGGTGTGTGTGTCTGTAAGTGGGAGGGATAAGACACGACATCAGGTGTCAAACACCACAAAATTGCAGTCTGTTCTTTTCATACAGGCACTTGGATTACTTTGTTCTTTAGCTGGCAGGGTGGTGGGGAAGAAACATCACCTTCTAATAGAATTTCCTAGTCATGGTTCTAGCCTATGTCTGAGAGCTGCCAGCCCAGTCTCCCTAACAACGGGGATCCTCCTAGCCAGACTTGTCCAACCACTTTGCCCCACTTTAGCAGTCCTCCTTGCATGACCACAGAATCACAGGTTTGGAATGGACACCAAGTGATCATTTAGTCTAACCCCCAGCCTGATAACAATATTGTATTTGATAGCTAGGACCAAAACAATAATGCAACTACTTCCACATGTGCAAAGGGATTTGCAACTTGCGTTTTTCAAATTGCACCCCTCATCCTGTCATAAGTCAAGTGAAACTTCAAAAACTTTGGTGACTTCATTTGCTCAACATTGAAAAAAGCATCAGTCTCACTGGGCACTATCACTATTTTATGCATACCTGAACTACCTCTTTGAATCCCAGGCCACATGGTTGCTTTTTATGATGACAGTTTAAGTTTTATGAAATGAATTTTGAGATAATTACAGTTTGTTAGGGAACTGTATGGTTCAGAAGCAGGACAGAAATATAAGAATGAATGAATGAGTGAATACTGCCTATAGGGAAGAGGATGGCTGTGCAGATGACTTCCTTTGCCAAGAGGTTTCTGGTGTAAGATCTCTGCCTCAAGTTGCTCATTCACTTCTCTCTGTGTTGCTGGGACTCTGGTGCACAGGACGGATCCAGACCTTTGTTCTTGTTGTTTAGAGACATTGGTAAAGCTCACGTGCTTCCAGGAGGGCTTGCAGGGTGTGCAATTTTCACTGAAAAGATGAGCTATCAATTATCAGCTAAAACTGCAGGTATTACAGGGCTCCTAAATTAATTTCCAGCTTCCATTAAAATCTGAGGCAGGCAAGAAATTCTGGTTACTGCACCCCCGCCCAATCTAGCCTCTTGCACCTCCCTCCCTCCTTTTTAACTTCCCCAGTCCTTCCTCCATTTGAATAGCACTTACCTGGCTGGGGTAGCAGTGGAGATGGTGTCACTTCAGCCATGAGAAGACAAAAGAGCTTTCCTTTATCTCCTCAGTTTGCTGGTAGTGTCAACACCCTTTGGGAAAAATCATCCCCCCAGCAGGAACTTCTGAAGCCAGACCAGCTTGGAACACAAGCTGAGCCATTTCTGATGTTGGGGTCAGGGCAGGAGGCAGCCTGGCTTATTTTCCAGGCTGGGGAGCACAATCTCATGTGAGCTGGGGAGTCACCCATCTCCACTCGATACAAGAAGAGTGAACGGCGGCTGTCTGAATTATCATAAAGCAAAGATCGATTGTTCATATGCTTACCTCTCCATTGAAGAAACAGAAAATAGTTGCCACAAGTAAGCCCTAGGAAAGAAAAGACAATAATTCAGGTTGTTCCTGTGATGTTCTGTTATCTCAGCTGTTCTCATCTATGATGCAAGGGACTGATACAGACACCATATCCATTTCAGGTGGTGCAATATGCTTCTGATGGCTGAACACATAAGAAGAGCCCAGTTGGATCAGAGCAAAGCCCTGTTTTTCCCACATCCTGTTTCCCAGTGGCCAGCCACCTGCCTCAGCAGGACAGAGGGCAACAGCTGCTTCCTGCTGCTATTTAGCTGCTATTCAGAGGTGTGCTGACTGTAACCCTAAAGGTAGCACAGAGCCACGTGTGGCATGATCATCCATTAATTTATTTCATCCCATTTTAAAGCTGCCTAACTTGGTGGCCATCGCCGTATCTTGGCAAAGTGCATTCGATCTATAGCTTAATTGAGTGCTGTGTGAAGTAGCATTTCTAATTGCTTGAGTCTTGCAGGAGTTTGGTTAAAACCAACAGGAAGTTGTAGGGATGTTTGTGGAAATGGTACCAGCGGCATTTACGTTTACAAGGGGAATTAGTGGCACATTACTCTAAAGAGTTGTTATCCATTTTCAGAGATGGGGCAAAATCCAACAGGCACTTTTGTGCCCACCAAGACTCTGATTGTGTTGCACAAGCAGCCCCACTGCTCGCATGATAGTGATTTCGTGTTTCCAGGACAACCTTAAAAAAGCAGGAATGCTCATTTAGGAACGAGACAAGTTGGCAGGTATTTTATACAGTAGCTTTGCTAATCTGCCTTCTAGAAAGCATTTCTGCTTGATTACCCTGGGAAGAGCTAAGTCTCCCTTGCAAAAGTGATGGATCTTCCTTGTACAGTGGTACTGGTAGGACCCACAGGGTATGGAAGAGAATCAGTGGGATGGGAAGGAATCGGCAGAGTGCTGCAGGATTTCATCCAGCACAATCATCCTGTAACATAAATGTCCAAATGTCCTGTGACACATACAAGGCATGGCCTGAGCTTCAGCAGTGGCAATGGCAGCTTTGATCCAGAAGCAAACTGAAGCTTGGGACAGGGAATGTTTTCACCAGGAATATGAGGATCAATGTTATTATCTTGATCCTAATCCATGCTCCCTTAATCCTAATCCATGTTCCCTTATTTTAAAAGGAAAAAAACCCCAAAAGATCAAAAACAAGGAATGCCAAACTATAGCTTTAATGAAATGTGTCATTTGACCCTTACAGTGTCCTTGGAAGTAAGTCTTAACTATGTTCAATGGAGCTTATATTCTGGCAAATGTGTGTACGGTTGCAGTGCTAGACAATTTTCTAATACCAAACATTTGCACCCGGGATGGTTGACTCTGTCAAACTCTATCTTGTTGAAGTTCTCTTTTTCCCCAAACCAAATCTGACAGAAATTGGGCTATTGGGTGGTCTAGAAATGTAATAAATAAATATGTTCAATTTCAACTCAGCTCTGAATTGGATTTTGAGCTAAATGAATGAGCTTTTATGCTAAATGAGCTTTTATTTAGCCCGCATGTAAATCCGTACATATTTTCATGGGCATTTTTCAAAATGTAAGCATAATTTACATTTTGTCCAGAGATATTTTATGGACAAAATTGTGCATTTTCTTTGAGAGCACACTTCAATTTCATACCTATCCCCTCCCCTCCCCTGGAAATCATTGCAAGTCTTGGGAATGTACAGATTTTGCTAGTAAGATGCATTCCATTCTACATCTGCTCTTGGAAGGTGTAAATTAGGTATTCTTACATAAAACTGCAAACACAATGAACTCCTCACCCACCCCTTGTTCGTTACTGCATACCACTAATGAAGGCACGGGTCATGCAGTGGCTTGTACCTTGGTCCTGTTCCTTTAAATTCTGTTCTCATTTGCTTTTTTATAGCCACACTGTCTTTTGCAGGAGTACAATAGAGAGCCATACTTGATGACAATAAGCTCGCCCAAATGGCCTTAAAATTAGATTGTAGTTAACTATTCTGTACAGGACAGTGCCAGAGGTGAGGAAAAAGAGCTATGCCTAAAAAGCCTTTACCCTGAAAGAGGCGTTATTTCAATAAGATAGAAAGTAACGGCAATAAATGCAGTAATAAAAAGCAGTAATGTCTGCACAGTTAAGCAGCCAGGAGGACTGTGAAAAGTGTGTATATTTATGGTTTGCTTTTGAAAAGGTGAAATTAAATGGCTGGAACTGGGATCCGTAAACAACTGAGGACAGAATGACCCTTATATGACTGCCTTTCCTTATAAGATAATTATTATGGTGTGTCAAACTTTCCCAGCCTAGTGCCCTTCAGAGAGGCTGGAGTACAACTCCAACAATTCTCAGCCAGCATGACTAGCATATTGGTTGAGGACTGTGGGAGCTGTAGTACAATCCATCTGGAAGGCATCAGGTTGGGGAAGGCTGCTGTATACGAAAATGTGGGCATTTTGCAGCTGGTCATGTCAAGGAAGATGGTAAGGAAGAAAGGACATGTCAGGTGGCCTCAGTGGGAGCTAGTCAATCACAGGACAGTTGTCATCTGACATTCTTTCCAAAGAATGGGATCTACTCACTATTTGCATTAGCGAATGATGCGGGTAATCACTTCCAGGGTGATTAGATTAGTTCTGGTGGTAATGCAGTGATTTGCCTAGTGGGTTGGAGTCAGTTTGTATCTCCCCAACATCCATGCATTCATAAGGTTTGTGGTCGCTTACTATTATAATGTTCATTATTATAATGACAAACCAAAGTATATGATACAATTTGAACAATCAAAAATATTAAGTAAAAGCAAAGTAGTCTTACTACAGGTTTAGCTATGTATTATATTGCTAATAACAAATGATAATTATCATTGCATTTATTAATTCATGTATTCATTCGGGGGTAGACCAAAGCTCAGAGGCAGAGGGCAAGCTTTGTATACACAAAATCTCAGAATTAGTCCCTAGCATCTCCTGTCAATAAAGGATCAGGTAGGAGGTGATCTGCCCTTGGCAGCCTGCAGAACCACTGTCAGTCAGAACTGGCCAGTGGCACAGAACTTCCCTTCTGGAGAAGCTCTTGGGAGCTCCATTTCAGTGGTGGGTGAGGAAAAAAAGGCCTCAAGGCCTAAATAGTCAAAAGGCCAGGGCGAACCCTTTCAGAATCTGTTCCTCTGGCATTTGCAGACATCCTCTCATGCTTGGCCTGGTCTTGGCAAGCGAGCCGACCTGAGGGGAAGTCCATGGACACTCATGGAATGAAGGCTGTGTAACTAGCCATCTCATTCCATGTCAGGAGCAGCAGCACAAAAAGGAGCCACTGCCTGAGGTACAGAAAAGAGGCATTATTTGCACAGCACTTGTGTGGGACTCCATGCCAGGTGATCCCTCATGGACAATCTTCTTCTGTCTCAGGTGCAGCAGCTCAGACAAAGGCTGTTTGTGTGGTGTGGAAGAGGGATTCTGCTTGCACAGAGAATGGGGCTGGATTCCTGATAAGGATCCCACAAACACTGGGCACACTTGCCAGGAGCTCCGACTCTGGGATGCCACAAAGTGGACTGGAGCCTGGGGAGCTGAGTCTGGGGAATCCAATGGATTCCCACCCACAAAACTGATTCTTCAAACATCCCTACTGCATATTTTTGTTCCAAACTCTTCCTGTCGGTAACCGAACCTTAGGAGTGGCATTTCAACATTCTAGAATGGAGGGAAAACTGCATAAAAGCCAACAGAGCACCATACAATCCGTGGGTGGATGAAAGGGGTGTGGATAGGGGAAAGATACAGTTTTTTGGGAATCGCAAAGGCCTGAATTGGCACCCAGAGAGGGCTGGTTCTCACCCCAAGTCAGGGGTTCTGAACCCCTGGAATGTACAGCACTGGGCTAGATAAACCAGAGGTCTGGCCTGATATAAGGTGAGCTCCTAACTCTTAACTATCATTGTGCATTGCTCATTTTTAATGCAATCTAAATGAACAATCAGCCTGTAGTGCACTTGGTCATGCTGATCACACTTGTGCCAAGAAACCAAATCTAAAAGCTGTAGGAAGGGCATGAGTTGCTTACTGCCCAAGAGTGAGAGAAATGACTATCCACCCTGTGTATGGGTTTCTGCAGTAGTAGCTGACCATGTAGAGTGCACTATTCTGTGCAAGGAAGGATAAAGAATTTGTTTCACTTCATTTTCAGTAAATATATACCCAAATGCAGATTACTTCATAAATAGGATGGAAAAATTGGGATTTTTTGGTATTTTGTTATTTTATTTATTTATTTTTGCCATTCTGAAACAATGATATACCTTTCCTAAAAGCTTAGTTACTGCAAGAAAGAACTATAGGCTAAAATATATTGGTATTTTTGGCCTTGCCCTTTTGGCATTCAGCCCCACCCACCACTGGAATGCCCCCTCAGAAGAAACAGAATCTGGCCCTTGGGCTGAAAGAGGTTCTGCACCTTGGTCTCCCAAGCTATTCCCTGGTGCCCCTCACATCTCAAGCATGCTTTGTAATTGTCCATATGATCTCTCCCATAGGCATGTTTGCATAACTCCACTGCTGCTGAGCCACATACTCTTTGCCAGGGCTTCAAATAGATGAAGTTAGCATCTTGTCCCTCCCCCAAGGACTGGCATTTTCAAGTGGCCAACCTGTTAACCATCCTGAAAGAAAGTTCAGGCAGAGATGCCCTTTTGCCTGTGAGAACAGTTCTAATGTATTCTTTCTAGCTAGTTTTCTGCAAATGGATCTTTTGTTTTTGGCTTTTGGGGAGATTATTCACGTCCAAAATGGTGTGTTTACTACCATGTATTCATTAGTTAGATTTATATATTGTTCTTCAAAAGCACAGTTTGTAAATACACAGTAATATAAAATGCAAGCTCCAATAAACCAATCTTATAAATCTCTAAAATTAATCAAAACCAAGCTAGCAGTAAGATAAATGTACTCAACTGTTCAGCAAACAAGACTCAAAAGTGTCATCAAAAGAACTCAAAAGGAAGTGTGAAAAGCTGCATCCTAAGTGACTGTTAAGTGACTGAGACTGCTGAAAATGACTGGGGCACTGCCAATCCCATAATGAGCTCTCCACAACCAGGGCATTGCCCTGAAAAGAACTCAAAGGCCGGGGCTGGTGCATACCAGGAGAGACACTCCCAGAAGTCTTAAGCCCCAGGCTCTTTATGGCCTTATAAATCAACATCAATATCCTGAAAAAGGCTTTGAAGCGTAGGCTGGCCATGCAGATGATGAAGAACAGTTGTAAAACATTTCTGGTTTTGCATGCCATTTTTGTATAATTTTGTATGTTTTTGTTTTTGTTGTGAGCTGCCCCGAGGCTTTGTTGTGATGGGGGCGGCATAGAAATGTTTTCAATAAATAAATAAATACCCAACCGGTGGCATTCTGCACCAGCTGCAGACTCCGAACCAGATTCAAGGGCAGTGTCAGGGCAAGCACATTACAGTAGTCCAGACATGATGTTATGAAGGCATGATCACTATGGGCAGGTTTAAATGGTGAGTGTACGATCCTATCCATGTTTACTCAAAATAAGTCCGATTTTAGTGGAGTTTACTTCCAAATAAGTGTGCATAAGGTTGCAGCCAAAGTATAGGCAAGGCGCCTTAGATATTTTAAGCATGGATCATTTATCTAGGAAATACCATTCCACAAATCAATTAAGCTGGTGCAAAGCTGCCTTCCTCCCATTGACTTAAGTGGCACTAATCCATTAGCTGAAGTCAGCTGTGTTTCTTGGGAAAAGACTCCTCTGCCAAGTAAACCTCCCAGTAAATGCATCACCAAAAAGCATAATCAGCGTGATAATCCCATACCTGGTAATGCATCAGGATATGCATGATATAATCATATATTTCTCCAGCCAGTTTGTTTTCAGGCCTCCAGGGAATAATGACAAACTGGATTCCTAGTAAGGGCACAAGGATTAAAGTGGCTCTCACTGCTTTCATGTACATGTTGGACTCAGCCCGATGCGTGTCTCTCAGTTTTGTTACCAGAACTCGTACAATGTTGAGCAAAAAGAAAAAATTGACCTGCAAAAACAAGTGCTTTTTTATTATTGTCACTTCTTTATCTCTACAAGCAATAGAACCCATCTGAACCCATCTGAACTAGTAAAATATTCAGTCAATCATTCTCTCCCTCCCCCTCTCTCTCTTACTCAAGTTTTTCTTTTTAATATGCATCTTGAAACAAGATCAGTTGAAATTCCATAACATAAAGGTGGTGTCTACTCTAGCTTGTGACACTAGTACATAACGTTAGTTGCCTTCCAGTGAGGAGCTGACTTTGTGACTCTGGGGTTTGTGAAGGAGGCTGGGGGAGTAGGAAAGTAAATAAGAACCTAAGAAAAGGTATGTTGGATCAGACCAAAGGTCCGTCTAGTCCAGCACTCTGTACACATGGTGGGAAACCAGCTGCCCACAGGATCACTCAAGCAGGATGAGTGCAAGACCTCCACCTGCTCAAGTTCCTTTGCACCTGGTTTATGCAGGCATGCCACTTCTGGTAAAGGAGGTAGCATATAGCCCACAAGGCTAGTAGCCACTGATAGCCACCTTCTCCATGAATCTGTTCAATCCTCTTTTAAAGCCATACAGATTGGCAGCCAACACCACTTCCCATGGCAGCAAATTCCACAGTTTAACTATATGCTGTGTGAAGAAGGACTTCCTTTTATCTGTCCTAAACCTCCCACCAATCAGCTTCATGGAATGACCCTGGGTTTGTGTGTTATGGAAGAGGGAGAAAAATGTCTCCCTCTCCACTGTCTCCACACCGTACATTATTTTAAACACCTCTATCTTGCTTCCTCTCACCTGCCTCTTTTTCTAAGCTAAACAGTTCTAGTTGTTGAAGCCACTCTTCACAGGGGAGTTGCTCCGTCCCCCAGATTATTTTTGTTGCCCTTCTCTGTACTTTTTCCAACTTTTTCCCTGTCCTTTCTCAAGCAAGACAACCAGAACTGAACACAATGTTCTATGTGTGGATGTACCAAAGATTTGTATAAGGGGAATAAGATCTTGGCAGTTCTATTTGCTGCTCTGTTCCTAATTATGCCTAGCATGGAGTTTGTCTTTTTCACAGAAGCTGAGTATTGGGCCAACATTTTCAGTGTGCTGGCCACTACTGCTGCAAAATCCCTTTCTTGCTCAGACACTGCTAGCTCAAGGTCCTTGTTGCTTCAGTGAGAACAGACCTTTCGCGCCACTGTGGCCTGATACAGATGCCACCCTGTGACAGAAGGCATGAAGAGGGAGGGAGGAAAAGATGGGAATTGACAGCTACAGCATCTGGAGGACATTATGTTGGAGAAGATGGCTAGGGAAGAAAGGGAAATGCATGGGGGTATAGAATGATACATGCAGCAGACAAAGTAGATGAGAAGGGCTCTCCCCGCACCCTTCATTCTCATAAGATTAGAACCTAGGTACATCTAGTGAAGCTGAATAGAGGCAGATTCAGGACAGATAAAAGGAAGCTTACAAAGTGCATAGGAGAACGATGAAATCTGCTTCCAGAGGATTTGGTGATGGCCACCAATTTAGCTTAGGTCTTTTGTGAAAAGCAGGGACCATTTCAGCTGGCTTCACAATGGGAATGCCCCAAGAATCACCTATGAAAGAGCAATTTGACAAAGTATGGGAATTACTTATATTGAACAAAGTATCTATGCAAATTAGGGATCGCTGAACCCTAATTACAAAGATTGCTTTTCTAAATAGTTCCCATTTTTATAAAATGATCACTTTAAAAGGGGATGTGTTTCCTATATAGTGATTTTTAAGATATTGTGCATTATATATATTCAGTTGATTTTGAGCTCTGTTGACCCTGATAAAAGAATATGCAAGTGAAATTTGGGGGATATATTTTAAGTGGGTGCTTCAGATAATATATTGCTCTATTATATTTGAAAAAGAGCCCTTCAAATAAAGTAATTAAGGGTGCACACCTATGAATTGCACTCTTGGTAGATGGAAGCCTTCAGCAGAATGCAAGGAAAATGCACCTGATTTTCCCCCTTTCATTCTCAATTCCCCCACCTTTTATTTATTTATTTAGCTAACAATCATGTGCATTATATGAAACCAGGCTATAGAAGGAAGAAAAAGAAAGGATACAATGAACCAAAATATTACAATGTTTTGGCTAAGATTTACAAAGATCCACAAGACCCATTGCAAATATAGTATAGATCCCTCTGTATTAGTATAAAGCAGAGCATACTACCATTAATTAAAATAATTATTCATAAACTTCAATGAAGGCAGCCCAAATATCCATGTATGTATTGATTTGTAGATCACACTAAATAACCACCTGTTCAAAAATCAAAAGTTTAATTAAATTCTCCACCCATTGTATTATTGTATCCCAAAGTTGTAGCTGAAGCATTAGACTTTTAGTTGTGAAAAGAACCCAGTAAATCCATATATTTAACCTTGGGTTAAATTCCAAGAGATGGGCAGTTAATTCAAAATGACATATGTATCATTAAATATTAAAGAACTTTCCGTCACAAGATATATCCACATTATTGCCTCCTCCCAAAGAAAACTGCCATGGGGTCTTGCCAAAATGTACAGAAATGGAAATATGGAACAGCAAGCACCTGTCTTGCTGGGCAAAAGATACTGTAGTGATTAGTAATTAGAATCTCATTAGGCCCCATTAATTTTCTCCTGTCAAGCCATGTAAGCTGTTAAAAGGACTCGGCATACCCTGCTATTTCGCCCCGGGAATTGATCTCACATACAGGTGTGAATACTATATCTCACATACAGCTCTATGGGAGTAGATTCCAGGTGTAGAGAAGTATCCCTGTTTGAAAGATTTATCCCCAAGACAGGGAAGGCGGTAGGCCACTGCCATCAAAAGTGTGACGGAGGTGGCAGCACAAACAAGTGCATCCCTGCTCTTCCTTCTTTTGTGATGGAGAACACAGGAAGAAATGTGCCTGAACAGGGCTAACATACCATTTTTAAAGACATGTCTGTTTGGAGCCTAAGTGCCATTATCTCTCCTTCAGTGTCTGGTGAGTTCATAAGCGATGCATTTCTGGAAAGCCAGCATGGTAATGAGCAAACCAGATAGTAAAGAACAGCAATCATCATACAGGGTTTTTTGCCTCTACAAAATGACTATAGTTCCTTTTAAAAATACAATGAGCGTTTATTTCTCAGAGGGACTGAAGTGTATACAGCTCAAGGAAGCATTCAAAAATAGGAAAAGGTCTGCATATTGTCAGCCAAGCTCCATCATTTATGGTTCCAGAGGGAAAGGAAAAATAGACTGCTGCAATAAATCTTGAGCTGGTTGTAGTTCCGGAGAGGACAAGGAGCGTGCAAGGTATTCCCATCCAGAAGATAAAACTTAGTATGACATTAAGCACAGCAACTTGCTTTCACAGACTGCTGCACTGAAAACGGTCATATGCCATTTCCTTTCTGGGTAAATGGATTGAGTAATTTAAGTCCAAATGCAACCAGTACCTTATTTTTCCAAACAAAATAATTTGTACTATGGCATTAACCTCTGCTGAGCGACTGAAAACTAAATTAATATCATGAAGACAGATTGAGGTTACTTTTTGCCATTTCTGTCTTATGCATCACCAAAGTATTTGTTCTCATAAACAGATGATGCTCATGTCTACAAGCAAAGGTCAGATAGCAGGTCATTCCAGTTTGATTCTCCTGGGATGTTGTCTTATATGATCTAGGATGTTGTCTCATGCTGATCTATTTAGTTTGTATATAAAGCTCTGGAATGCTGACAGAATGGCTTGCACAGTTCAAGGTAGAAGACAATTCTGTTTCCAGGAAGTGCATGTGTTGCAATCTCATGATGAAAGGATGTTATCAAGTACAAAGGAAGCAAGAATATGCACGTATGAAATAGCTTTGGGTTTCACAGTTCCCTCCTCAATGGGTTTGTACAGTAATGGTGCCCCACATAGCAAGTGCGAGTCATGCTGTTGTTAAAGCAAACCATTCCTGCCCATGTCTTCCTTTCATAGCCAAAGTACTGAATATTACTGGTCTGACATTATTTGCATAGTAAGAATAGATAAACTGCATTTTTAATATTGCTGATATAATGCCTGGCATATTGAGAAGCGTAGCTACCTTCCAGCTGCCATCTGTGCCTTCCAGCCATTTGGATGTGCCAGGACCCATGCTAACTACAGGCTTTTCAGCTGTTGATGAATTGCATGCTTTGGGCAACACTAGCCATAACTACTGCTAATTGCTGTGGCTGTCATGCTTTGGCCACATCATGAGAAGGCAAGACACAATGGAGAAGACAATCATGTTACAGAAAGCAGAAAGCAGAAGATGAAAGGGAAGACCAGATATGAGATGGACTGCATCCATAAAGGAAGCCCCAACTCCCGCTTGGAAGAATCGAATGGAATTGTCATGGACAGGACATTTTGAAGGACTTTCATTCATAGGGTCAGCATAAGTTGGAGGTGACGTGAGATGATGGCACATAAACAAACATTAAACAACAAATATCCCCAGGAATATCACAAAAGCTCTATTCACTGGAAGAAAAGACTCATGCTGCAAGGATAAGGCATGGAGCTGAAGGTAAAATGTATGGAGTAAAACTAACAGTACTCAGAAAACTAAGTCACGAAGGAGGGGAAGAAAAGGCTTGATTCAGATATGCTGAAGGGTGCTAGAAGGAGGCAAGGAAGCATTTGTACACCCCATGCTAGGAGCTTGGCACCAATAAACAGCAGCAGTGGCAGCAGCAGCAGCAGTAGCAGCAATGCAGTTCTCTCTCCATGTTTGCATGGAATGTAGCAAGCTGCCTTAAATGGAGTCAAAACATTGGTTCATGTAACCCAGCACTGCCAAGCCACAGAATTTACCAGGGTTTGGCAAGATATTTTTCTAGCTATATCTGGAGATACATGGGATGGAATTTAGAACCTTCTATATGTCATGAATGTGATCTACCACTGAGGTAAAGTTCCTGCCTGTATTGCAGATTACACAGTTACAATCCTAGATAATCTGCCGCTTAGAAATAGTGCGTACCCTTAGGATGGAACAATAGACACTAAACTGGTGTCTTCTATGGGTTCAATGAAAGAGGTTCAATGCCCCCGATCAAAGTAATAATAAATAAAGACAACCAAAACAAGTGGTTTTCTCACCAATAAAGCTGCCATCACAGGTCCATGAACAACATACAGCAAGTAAGTGTCAACACTAATCCAGCAACTGCAAGAAGAAGAACAGTATTAAAAGAGTAACAAAAAGTGTAGTGAGTTATTACAAAGAAAGGTATAATACTCACTTATCATTGAAGTATTTGGTTCGTGCCACAGCATGAATTGATGCTGGAACTAAGGGGAATCCTGAAACAATAAATTATATACATCAGATCTCATAATATTTCAGAATGCAAAGAACCTCTTCTAAAGGATTTTAGAATGAGCATGACAGAAGAGCTATAGGAACATAGGGAGCTACCTTATAGTAGGTCAGACCTTGGGTACCTGTAGCCTAGGATGGCCAACCAGGACTGGTTGTGGCAATCCAGTTTCAGACAGGAGTTTGTCCTAGCTTCCCCTGGAGGCAGAAGTGCTCAGGATCGAACCTGAGATCTTCTGCATGCAAGGCAGCTGCAGTATTGCTTGGGCAATGGCCCCTTCCCTGGTAAGTCCTTTACATGGCTTGTATCTTAAGCCATGTCATGTGACGCAGTCATGTGAAATGAGTACTACCACAAGGCAGCTATTCCATATGAAGGCTGTAAAGTTTGTGGGTCTGTCCAATCAAAGAAAAGGTTGCCATTGCAGCTACTGCCCAAAATCACGTAGGCAGTTTGCAAACGTAAAAACAAATATTGCAGCAAATGCAAAACATTTCCTAACAGAGGCCATTGTGCTCTTTATTTCTTTGACTTACACCTCATCTTTCTACCAAAAAATGGAACTAAAGGTAGCTTTCAAGCATAGTCCACTTATGGACAAAGGGAAAAACCTGACTTCTGAATGTTTCCTGAATATTAATTATTTAGAGGGTGAGCACATTGTAGCTCTCCAGAAGTTGCTGTCCTGGAATTTCCTTCATCCCTCTGTACTGGCTATTCTGGCTAGTGTTGACTCTGGAGGGTGCAATCCAACAACTTCTGTAAGGCCATGAGTTGCCCACCCTTGCCAGAATATAAGACATCAAAACGCCTAGAGGTCAACTTCTGCTCCTTTGTTTATAAGTGAGTTATGCTTGGAATGCCATGTTGAGTGCCATTTCTTGGTAAAAAGGTGAGTACAGGTAAAATAGTCATAAATGTATTTACCTATGTATGGCTGTCTGACACTTGCTGGGAGTTGAAGGACCTTTTCCAATCCTGCATGGATTTGCACCATAGTGGGCTTATATTTGCATTGATCATTCTAGTGGTGATTAGTCTCTAAATCCATGAAGAAGAAAGGAGAAGCGGAAGATTCTGACAGCCTTTAGTAACATAGGAAGCTGCCTTACACAAAGGCAGACTTGTGTGTATAACCTAGTATTATCTACTCTGATTGGCAGCAGCTCTTCCACAGAGGACTTTTGCCTCATCTGTTAGGGATCTATTTTTTAACAGCAGACACCAAAGGATTGGACACTGGGACATTCTCCATACATGGCATGTGCTTTGCCACTGAGCAATTGCTCCACTCCTTTAGCTTTCCTTTTGTGCCTCTCCATGTTTCTCATGAGCTTAGCAGACTGTAATCTCTTCTGATTCAGCCACTGACTGCAAATCAATTACTTGTTCTTGCTCTTCAAAAAGATCTAAACAAGAGAGGCTTTTAATGAATGCCCTGCATCACGGCAAGAGATGTTAGTGTTGGATGAGGCACACCGGGGAGTTCAGACATAAAGTTACTTTTTCATAATATGTTGATTTAACACTATCCTCATAAATGCCCCTGTTAAATTCAGGGTGTTAGGGTATTTGAAGATGGGATGAATGAACCTCACAATTTCTGTTTCTTTTGTTTATATTAACTTGGTTTATTCTATTTGATCCTGGTTTGTTTCAATAAACAATAGTGAGAACAAACCATAGTTCCATGAATTTTGGTGCCACATGGAATTGTGGTTACTTCCAAATGGAAGGGAGAAGTGTTCAGTCCCCTGCTCTTGTTCATTGAAAGGGAAGGTGAGTTTATGAATCAAAGGCTTCTGTAGGGTTGTTTCCTTATTGTTAAACTATGGCTAGATCTTACGTCTTAACTAAGTTTTCACCTAGCCTTAATCTAGTCTTCAGGTTAGGCAAATGTGCTCTTTTTTGGCACAATTGAAAATAAATTAATTGAACTTGGCATCACCATCTGCGGTGCTTTGATAACAGTGGACAGGAAATGATTCTAAAACCTCATGGTGGGAATATATTTTCAAACATTTGTTTCAATTAGATTAGGTTAGCCTGCAATCCAATTCCTCCCTACCTGGGAGTAAGCCCTATTGAAGTCAATCACATTTACCTCCAAATAGATATGTACTGAGCTATGTTTTTTATCTTTTAAAACTAGAATTTTATTTTGCTTAAAAAATATAAAGTTAAGTTACAAAGTGTTCAGATGAAGCTTTGCAAATAATTCCAAGACTCCACAAATGTCAGCATTCTGTTAAGTTAATGTTTGTAACATATGATTAGTGTTGATGTTACTGGAACAACAACTGAACATCTTACCAAAACAATCTATATTCAGATTGCTTTAATAAAAATGAGATGGTTCTTCTTACAAACATTTCTAATTTCAGCTTCAGATAACAGTGACAATTCTTGCTTCAATGATCTATATACGCAGTTTTACATCTACTGAACTCCAATTGTAATGTGCAAATTTGCCACTATAACGAAAATAAATTTAAAAAGAATAGGAAAGATTTCTTTGCAATGGAAGTGTGGCAGGTTGCAGCTTTGCATTTTTAACAGTTCTTAATAAAATTCAGGCAGTTCATTTAGTTCATCTTCTGATTAGCATGCTCATGGATGCTGATTCATGTTAAATTCATGGGGCTGGCATAATGCTATTCATTATAACTGTGTGCCAGACACAAGATTAAGCCAGACACAGTCTCAAGGATTTAAGCCCCATGCTAAAAAAGAAATAGAGTATCTTCTGTTTCCTGTATACTGCAAACTAGCCCACTCGCTGATATGGGCAGCCTATTCATGCTCTCAGTGTGAGAGACCCATTTTCCTGGGCCCACTATAACCTGTGCAGGCTATGAATGCTGTTCAGTAGTCTAAGAGGGAGATCATAGCATCATAGAATAGTAGAGCGGAAGGGGCCATGAAGACCATCGAGTCCAACCCCCTGCTGTTGCAGGACACCGTGCTATACCATCCCACTCAGATGGCTGCCCAGTTTCTTCTTGAATGTCTCTAGTGTGGGCGAGCCCACCAGCTCTCTAGGCAGCTGGTTCCATTGTTGTATTGCTCTGACAGTGAGGAGTTGCTAGTACCCACCTAAGAGACATTCTCACTATCCATCTGAAAAGCTATGCTCTGGAGCAAGAGCTTTCTTGGCAAGCCACTGCTTCCTTCAGCCCTAGGGTGGTTAGATGTCCTTTCTTGCCCTGGACTGCCCTTAGTTTTCTCTTTTTTGTTTTGGTCCAGTTTCTAAATTTCCCTCTAAAATTATGTTATTTTAAGTGTGAATACTGCTGTGATGTATACATTTAAACCTGTTCTATCTGTATGGTTTAAGAGTAGGTTGGAAGGAGCAATATATCCAGGAAGCTGGCATTCTTTCCCTTTCTTCTCCTGCCTTCAGCAAGCAGACCACAAACCCCAGCAAGCATTGAAGTGATGCTGTTCTGTAAGCTAGCAAGGCTAGTGGGAGAGAAAACTGCACTGGCAGAGATGAACGGAGAAAGGAGTATAGATGAGATGGTGGGGAGGCGGAGAAAAAAAAGAAAGGAGGTGGATGGAAGAAAGAGGTACATGAGATTTTCTCAAGAAGGAGAAAGAAGACTCATCAGGTACAGATGGGGGAAACCAGCTGGGTGGTACTCAGTCCTTCTGGAGCTGCATGCAGGATAATGATAACCATGAATTTTTCACCTAATTGCCATAATCATTCTTCTGAACCCAGAATAGTCTCTGGATTATTTAAAAATGGTTGCCCCCACTCATTCACCTACAAAACATTCCTGCCAGTTTTTCTCATATTGCAACAGAAATTGCTTGCACTTCCTTTTCCCCCATTTCTTCCATCATGGACCTGGCAGTTGTCTGCCGCACAATGGTGACATCTATTTTATTTCTAGCAAAATAAGAAGCATTATTCCTAAATTTGCACATGCAAATTTGTGCCTTCTTCTTTTGTCATGTGCACCCTCTTTTTGGAGTATGACTATCCTGCTACCCTTGTCATCTCACTGCAGGCCTGCCAGAGGTATTGAGGGAGGGTAGGGGGCCACTGCGTCTCATGTTCCAACCAGACATTATTCTGGCTCAGGAGCACTTTTCTTTTGTCGGTTCACTGGTTCTGCACTCTGATTGATCATGATTATAAAGACTTTATACTGTGATCAGTCAGTGTGGAAAACCAGTAAGATGCCCAGAAGCACAGGTGCTCCTGAGTAATAATTTACATCTGGCCTAAACAGTGGGCAGGAATGCCCCTTTGTCATCCTTAAATTGCCCCCAGCACACTATTTCTGTGATATCACTTGTGGGATGAGAAGAAAAAGCAATGATTTGCAAGAAAAGTCAATATTAATAGGTTGCTGGACAACTTGCAAGAATATTTTTCTGGAGGTTCTCACACAGGCCTGTATAATTGGTATGTATGCCCAGGGAACCAACCGCTTTACTAAAATAAAATAATGAAATAAAATAAAATAAAATAAAAGAGGTATATTAAAAACATTCCTTAGGTTATTATGATAATGTTTAAGGAAGCCACAGCAAATGTATATAAGATCCCCTCGCTTTTATATATATTACTTTTAAAGAGACGTATATTCTGATTTACTGTTTCAGATGAAAATGCCCAAGGCTAACATAAATTATCACAAAGAAATGGCAAAATAGTTAAATATAAACATAGGAAGCATGGTAAGTAAAAATCAACTGCCAATTTAATTTCATGTCTACTAAATACCTTGTCTTTTAATCCTGTCCTCTGAACTCTCTTTACATTCCCTCTTGCACCCCCCACCCAAACTGGGGCACTTGATGCCAGGCTTCTAGACTTGGGAATATTCAGCAAAAATAATAGGGCTGGGCAGAATTCATTAGGAGCATTCCACTGACTCTGTGGCCTCAGTACATTCATCTCCCACCAAATGACACTCATTTAGATTTCACCCCAAATCATTTCCCTCTTCCTCAAAATCAGTGCCCACCTCCAGCACAGACCCTGCCCTTTAAGAAGCATTTCTCCTTTAAGAAAACCTCCACAATCCATCTCTTGTCTTTTTTCCCTAACTTGGGACCAGAGAAAGACACCCCAAAGAGGCTGAAAGTGGAGTGAGGGATGCAGTTAAGAAAAGCCCTCTGCAAGAAGTTATCTGCTGAGCAGAGGGTGGAAAGAGCAGTGACACTGAAAGAAAACCACTTGGCCACGTCGTAAGTAAGTGGCAGTGCTGAGGAGGAAGAGGGAGTGGGGTGGGGTGGGGATCAGAGGATACACAGGGCTCCATGGGCTGGATTCAGCCAGGAGGTCGGAGGGTTCCCCCGGTCTGCCATAAGAGGCCTAACTCCTATCTGATAGAAGAAAGCTTGCTGTGCGTTTTTGTGAATGTTGCAAGTCCCCATGAAACAAGGTGGCTGGTACTTAAAAGCAGTGCAAGCAGAGGAAACAGTTGACTTGTAATGCTGAAAGGATAAAAACAAAAAACAAAAACCAGCAACGTACCCCAACCCAAGAGGTAATACCAGTGCAGCCGCTGTTCTTCAGCAAATACTGCCACCACAATGAGAGTATGAAGATAAATGCCTTCACAAAGCATCCAAAAGTAGTTACAGCCCATCATGTACTGGTGAAAAAACTGAAGCACTTTGCAGCTTACCTGTCAGACAAATGGAAAAGTATTAGACTAGGAACAGACAGAAATTGGGCAGAGAATAGCATGCATGCTGTCAATAAGCAAGCAAACAAAAAAGCTACTTCTCAGATCCAAAAGATTCTTCCCTGCCCCACTCCCAGTATTTGTTAGATTCTTTCAACACTTGCCACTGACTGTGAGCTACTAATAAATCAGACACATCAAGTAACCATTCCTCCTAAATCACCAGGCACCGGGTGCAAAGAGCCAACATTCCAAACGCCACTATTAGCAACTCACACTTTAGAATATTTTTCCAGTCTGGTATGCTGTAATACAAACAAATGTGTAGAGCTAGAGCCCAGCTAAGTCCTGGAGAGGTAGTAGCAGAATCCTCCAGAAGGTCACATCAACCTCCTTTTCATGCACCTTTCCCACAGAATTATAAGCATTAAGTGGGGCTATATTTCCACACTGAGAATGAATTGTCAAAATTGTGTATGGTTCTTTTTGGAAAAATTGCTAATTACTGAGGCTGAATGCGCATGGAAACGCTAGGTTTTCTTTCAAACAGAGGGAAGTTAAAAATAGTAATAACAGCTTCCATGATAGTAAATTTATGTAAATCAACAACAATATAGGATAGTGTTATAAATGCATCTAAGGACATGGGAAGCTACCTTTTATCAGGCTGGCCTATTTGCTCAGGGTGGACTGTTTGTGTTCCCGAGTGTGGCCAGCGGTGGCTTTTTGGCAGAAGCTCCAGAGACTGAAGCTGGGACATTCTGCATACAAAGCATGTGCTCTACCACTGGACTATGTTCATGCTTTTCTTGGGAACAGGCATGCTTTTAAATCCTCTTCCCACATTAGATATAGAACAAGATCCTTCTTGCAATGGTTACAATGCAGGTCAACACCTGATGTTATTGGGAAGTCACCTTGAGAAATGATGGAGAACTTTTTTTAAAAAAAACTTGAATCAACATTCAGCTTTCAAGGCACCACAAAACAAAGTATGTCACTGACTTAGATGGATTTAAAAATGGGGATTAGACAAATCCATAGAGGATGAAGGCAATAAAGGGCTAGTAGTCATGAAGGCTATATGGCTACTTTAGAACAAGAAACAGCATGCCTTGAAATAACAGTTGCTGGGGCTATTGTTGTTGTAAACCACCCAGAGAGCTTTGGCTACAGGTGGTATGGTAATGTAATAAACAACAATAACAGCCAACAATAATAGCTCTATGTCCTGCTTGCGGGCATCATGTGAAGGCAAAACTTCCTGGAGGAGGCAAACATGCTAGGGAAAGTCGCAGGCAGAAGAAGAAAAGGAAGAACAAATTCCCTACTCCACAAAAAAAGCCACAGCCTTGAAGTTAGAAGTGCTGAGCAGGGCTGTCATGAGGACATTTTGGAGGGTTGCCACAAGTTGGGGATGACTTGGCACATAACAAAACGACAAATGAAAGGGAAGGCACCAGAGCAATATTTACTGAGCTCTTTTGTAGATGGGAAAATTGGCAACTTCAAAGAATGCTGCAGATTTGACTCACTGGGTTTTCAAACTTTCCTCTGTTAATATATTAAATCTATATGTTCACAATAAAATACAATTCTGTTCAGCTTCATTTCACCCACACATCCATCATGAAGGCTTAACTTTACAGGCCTTCTCTTTCTTTTGTAAAAAATATTTTTCTATAAAGGTTTTTGTAGAGATAACTGCCCATGCAGTGTGTGGAAACTTCGCTTCACTCTCTGAAAGAACATTGTATAATATGAGATGACATTTTTCATTTTTCTTTCAGCCATCTGATATGATATACAAATATTTGCAGACTAACTGGAGTACCAGAACATAAGTCTTTCAACCTATTTTTATTTCCAAAGCATTGCAAATAATATAATATGGATTTCTTTTGCATGTTGTTTTCAGTAGGGTTATGAGTTGGGGACATCCTTACCACCATTTTTTTATGGCATTTGTAATCAATAAGGTGATCGGTGAGCCAGTGTTTGTGCATGCTGAGAATTTGATTGCATTAACCCCTATTTCAGTTTTGATGACAAACTGCCTTTTCCCCCAAGAGTAGCATTTTGCACAAACCAAAGTTCTGCATGGTCCAGCTTTCTCCAATTTTGCAAAGAATTCATGCTGTCACTGACCGGCAGCCGCCTCCACTGCTGTATGGAAAGAAAGGGTGGTAGCAGTGATGGAGGTGAGAGATGATATTCATGGCTGGAAGAACCACCTGCTCCATACACACCTGGCTGGAAAAACTGCTGCCGCTGCCGCCTTTGTGGTTATTGGCACTTTTTCTTCCACTGTATTTCAGCAGCCAACTCGGACTTAATGCACTGAGATTTTGTGACGTAAACTTCTCACTCTTACATCTCAATGTGTTAATTCTTCCCAGTTCTAATATTAGCATTCCCAAGAAACATTTTGAGAATATAGTATGTCAAATGAACAGACAGACAAAAGTGATCCTTTAAAATTATTTCCAGGTGAAGATTGTAATTAAGGGCCTGAACTAAATTTGAACAGTGTGTACACATCTCTAACTGGGGCCTTTGAGCATGAGCACAGAAGCGTTTTGTCTTCATCACTGAGAAACCACCATCTGCTTTCATACGTTTTGAAACCTTCCAAGTCTGGGGGACGGAATCCAATGCTGCACTGACACCTTGCTGTCATTCTCTTAAATTCCACCAATTTCCACCCACAATTGGGACCCACAGCTTGCAGAAGAAAAGCAAAGGCTTCTTTCTGGGGCAGCTGGAAAGGAGCGAAAACACTTGTCTCTGAAATGGAGCAGCTTGGTGGAGCTGGCATAAAGGAACGCCAGCCACCTGTCCCAATCCAAAAAAGAGTGTTTTTGCTCTATTCAGAGCTTCCTCTGGCGAGCACTAAATCACTGCTGTATGGACAGCAGGGTGGAAGAGACTCAATGGAGTAGCAACTCTGAAGTTGTAACTTTCATGCAGTTTTGAATTCGGGGGATGCTCTTTTTGTACAGAGGCAGAAAGATATAGATTAGCTATAGAGAAATAAAGCAAAAAGACAGAGGAAATCAGTGCCTGTATGTTCTTATGCACTTGCAAACATGTACGTTCTGGTATCTACATCTTCCTCAGATGGATTTCCTAAAGCATGAATCAATGTGCACTATACCTTGTCCTTCGTATGCCAAACAAGGCTCTCAGAAGGTGTCCAAGGCACTTCTTCCTGTCCTGATTGATTCTTATGTCTGTTGAGTGTTGCAGTGACTAACGGACACACAGAGCTCTGTACATTCCTAACCAAGCATGCCTGTGTTTAAAAACCACCAATAATCTGATTGTGTGAACTCAGTGCTGCTTTTCAGTAGAAAACCAATGTTTCCTATATTGGATGCTCGGCAGAGTGTGCCAGAAATAGCATTGCAAGAAAGAATTCAGATTTAAGAAGTCAGTCTTATTACCTGTGAGCAGCATGTTATGTGCCTTGGACCATGGATGTGGCTGAGTTTCTGCCAAATGATTTAAGTCCCTATAGATGTCTTTTCTCTTGCAGAGTAAAGAAATAGGACACATTGATATCAGCTGTTCTGTCCTTCTGTCCCTGAAAACACTACCATGGAGCATAAGAGGTGAGAACTGGATGGATATGTTAGGCTGTCCATAAGGAACAAGAAAGAGTATGCTCAGATCCACTACTTGTAGAACTTGGAGCTCTTTTAGCAAATTGCACTTCAGTGGGCTTGGTTGCAACAGGCTTAAAACTTCATGGAATGGGGACCCTTCAGGGAGATCAGCAAAAGCAGCATGGAAAGGAGTTACCTGTAGGTGTGTGCACAGCTTGTTTGAAAGTGGTAGTGTGTGAATATGTCGGAAAACACAGAAAAAAAGTTGCTATTATTCAGGGTTGCCCTGCTGCTGTTGAACTCACAAGGGATACACACTTTGTCCTCCCAACCTTCCTTTGAGGTAGGTTGGGTTGAGGCCCAATGACTGAGCCAGCCACCCAGTCTGTGTCACGGTTGACTGGGGATTTTGAGCCAGATAACAGGAGTCCCTGTCAGTCACTTGAATTGCTACACCACACTGGCTAACTCTGTGGAGTTGGGGACCCTGGGCTTTGCTAACCTGAGCTAATGCATCTCCCTGCATCTCCTAAAGCAGGCTCTGTCCAGGAGGAGTTCTGCTTAGGACTAGTACATCATGACCAAATCAGACTTTTTGAAGATGGGGGTAAGAACATTTGCCTTAAGTCTGAATGCATGTATTCTTGGATTCTCTCTTTGTGACCATTTCCTCACTTGCATCTGGTCATCTGGGGAGCTGTCCAGCATGATGGTTAGGAAGATATAACCTCTGCTTATAGTGATGGCAGAATACTTTGGATTCCAGTTTCCTTGGTTGGAGGCTGATGTATTATTCCAGTGTGATAACCTTTTCTGTCCCTTCCAGCTTTAACATTCAATGATTGTACAGACACTGTAAGCATCTGCAATACCTAATCTTATTAGGTATCCCATAATATAACATTTCCTGCACAGCATCTGCATATCTCCACTCCCAGTCACATGGAGCAACGACTGTTGTTTTCAAATTTAAATTCTGCACCCAACTCCTGAGTTAATTCCCATGCATCTGCATCAATTTATGGCTTTTTCAGAAGCTTAGTCTCTTGATGTATAATAGGTTTGGGAAAGCTATTAGACAAGGCATGAGGGATGAGCCTTGTTAGTGCTTAAAATTTCATCAATTGGAAAATATATTAGAAAATGTTAGCATGAAGAGTTCATGCCAAGCAATATATCAAGATGAACTGTGTGAGAGAAATATTATTCAGTAAACTCCAATCTTTACTCATAAACATTTACAGAATGTTCCGTTTATATAGAAGTCATTCAAGGGTAATTTTATTTTACTTATTGCAGACCAATATAGTAAAATTCTTTCCAGTGCCCTCTGCTTCTGCTGCACGAGTAGACCAGGCCTTAGATTGCTGGTAAGTTACCTCCAGGTGAATTTTTAAGCTGTCTGCTGAAGGATCATCCCCATCCACATATCCCGAGTGACACCTGAATGAATAACTGTGTATATTGTTTACAGTTCTGGTTGCTTCATCTCAAAAATCAATGGTGCTGCGGTTGAAGCACAGTAGCTGAAAGTTTGCTCCAGTGTCTGTTAGCACTGAAAATAGCTTGTTGTTCTCTTACATCTGTCATTTGAATTCAGACCAAAGACATAAAGGCATTTTCTTCAGACAGTATACTTCAGACTTAAAACAAGATTGCATTTGGTTCGGGATGGCTAAACTTGCTCTGGTTATTAGATTCATGCTCTGTGACAGCATGTTTAAATTCCAAAGTGTCCACAGCTTCAAATAAATAAGCAACAGACCTTTTGCAAAATAACACAGCTCTAATTCAGTTTTCTGTCAGAACAGGATGCCTACTCATATGTCATTACATATTTTCAGATTTTGAAGTATTTTCTTAAACCTGTTTCAGTAAGAAAACTGGTAGGTGAGGTCTGTTCATAGGACTGATGGTTAAAATGATCCTTTGGCCATGTCAGTCACCTCTCTCATAGGTATGTCTTGGGGCAGTGCACCTACTCACAATATTATCAGGAACATTCAGGAAAAGATAGGATAATGCAAGGTAAACATTCAACATCACAAGAACATAAGAAGAGCCCTACTAGATCATGAGGTCTATCTACTTATCTATCTAGCCCTGCATCCTGTTTCCCAGAGTAGTTACCCATGGGAAGCCCTCAAGCAACAGAGGGGAATAACCAGAGCCCATGTTATTACCGAGCAGCTGATCTTTGTCCATGGACAGGAATCCTGTGGCTGCTAGGAAAAAGCTCATATGGAGAACGATGGTTCTGAAGATGAGGAGCAAAAGATGAACCGATTGGAGCATAGTGGCATATAGCTGTTATGCCAAGGGAAAATGAAGTGCAAGACAAAGATGCTCAAATATTTAGATAACAGCCTAATTCCATACACATGAACTCTCAAGTATAAATCCCTCACAGAGTTAAATGGAATATTTTTCCTCCAGGGAAACTGGTGTAGGACGGCAGCCATAATCTGTCCTCGATATGTTTATACAGCCTACAGTATTCTAAAATAATTTCCCATCCTATTTTCCTACTTCAGATAGGGAATAATTTAGCTTAGAGTTATTCTGATATTATATTTAACTTTTATTTCAATAGGCAAGGATTCGCACCCATACACTAGTCAAATATTGTGGCTTTCCAGACTCATGGCTCGTGGCACACTCCCCAGCCCTTGCTCTTCCTCTGTGGGGACAGGTGGATTTGCAACTCACCCCCCATATTTTAGTGGTGCGGCAGTATTTGTGTGCACCCATCCCACAGTCCTCCATCAATGCCAGTGACACAGTGGGGGCAGGGGACCTGACACTTTAACTGTATGGACTTTCAATCCGTTTTAAAATGTATGCCAGCTCACCTTTTCATTCAAATATCTTTCTGTGAGTATTAATTTACATATTTTTAAATAAGCCTAGAAAGGTTCTTACTGTGTGATCCAATGTGGCTTCCTGTGACCCTCTGAACTTAGAGGATTATAGGCATCTCATTGAGGATGAAAGGACTGCAGAGGTGAAGGCCACCTCTGTACTTTTCCAGCCATTAGATGGACAATTCAGGCAATTTGGGTGTTTTGCCCCTGCTCATGAAGAGGGGCAGAAGCACCACCAGGATACATTGTTACCCACTGGGACCTTATTCTCCCCCATGATCTGTAGAAGCACCTCTAGCTGTGGGTACAAGATTGGTCTTCTGACTTTGAGAAGCCGTCAGCAGAGAAAGGACCATACTGGCTGTAAGAGCAGAGGGAGGTCACTCTACAGTCAGAATTCCAGCCCAGATTTATGTTCGTGAGATTTAGCTGCACAACTACCCCAATAAGAGATAGCTGACTGCCCATTATAACAAATATAGGATGGGGACGTATATGGCAGGCAGCTGTGTTCTTTGCATTTTTCCAGAAACAACCAATTCTGGAGGATCTGTTTCAATAGAAAGTATTCAAGGAATGGTCATGGCACGTTCATAGCACCAAAGCTGAAATGTTCTTCCTTCTGTGACAAAAAAGCGTGAGTGTAGAGAAAATTTATAGAGTGTAGAGTGGGATCAAAGAAAAAATGTCCTATGAGAGGAAATAAAGCTTTTCAACTAAAAAGATGAAAGTGAACTAAATCAACCCACCGTGCTCACTTAGGTATTTCTGCTTCTTGACAGATGCTGTCACAACAGGAGATTTTTCAAAAGTAGTTGTTTGGTGTTTGCAGGAGAACAGATTAACTCTGACTCACTGAAAACTTCATTCATGTGGGAGGCGTTGATCTGAATTCACAGATGACGTGGCTGCATGTGTCATGGATTTAAAGGCATGGGCTGCATTCAGCAGCTTGTTGATGTTGGGGGAAGGGCTTCATTTTTTAATCTTCAAGAACTGAGTGACAGCCAGTTGATGTTCTCCTGAAGTCTGAAGGACAGTTACATCCATCCCCCTTAGAATTATGGATTTTAGGAAAGCCAGCATATGCTTAGTAAATCTGACATCAGTTTTATGGGATAGAATGTAGAATATAGGAATAACCCTCCACTCTTTTTTCTAGTTTCTGATTCAAAGGTCAGTTCTATATAAGTTGATGGGCTTTGCAGAAGAAAGTTGATGGAAACTCAGAAAGGCTTCCACCAAGCAGAACAAATTATTGCCATGTGTGGCCCTTACCACACACACACACACACACACACACACACACACACACACACCAGGCTCTAGTCCTCACTTGGCCATGAAATTCACTGGATGACTGTGGACCAGTCACAGACTGCCAGCCTAACCTATCTCACAGGGTTGTTGTGAAGATAAAAGGGAAAATGGAGGCTCATGTACGCTACCTTGGGTTCCTTGCAATAGGATTCAAATGTAATTCATCACCAAAATCATCTACCAAATTACGTATTATATAGTGTACATATTTTATCAGTTTGTTTTGTTTCTTAGGTGTTTAATGTATTTTTGTGAAGTACCCAGAGAACTTTAGCTATTTTTCAGAAACAAGCCAATCAATAAATAGTTTTTGCAAGCACTGAAAACCACCTGAAGGTGATCAAAAGTGCAGTAAATAAACATGTCAATTCAGTATGGAGACACTGAATTATTGCCAGCCTGTGTAACAATTGCCACTCAACATACAATCCTTCTTTTCTTGAGGCTGCACAGGTTAAGAACAAGCTCTCCATTTTCAAAAACAGATGAGGTTTTACATAGATATCTGATCATATAATTTTAAGGGCAGGGGAAAGTAAGATGGATACAGAGGAAAAGACTGATGATGAACAAATGGGGAGAAAGTATTATTTCAATCAAGACATAAGAACTGATGCAATGGAAAATGCTGTACAGGACAGGTCAGCCTGCCTTTTGTATTATCAACTTGTTTCTGTTGTGAGCCGCTCCGAGGCTTCGTTGTGATTGGGGCGGCATAAAAATGTTTTAAATAAATAAATAAAAAATAAACTTTGCTGAAACATTGTATTCAGAATATAGTGATGACAGAGCTTATCGCAGATTTATAGGATGCTCAGATCCACTTAAGTGTCCTCGTTCCATGCCTGTTCCCTAAATTTTATGACTCATTTAGTGACTGAGATAGAAAGAAAAAGCTATCAAATAAGTTATCATGAAGGGCTGTTGGTAAAATGGGTGAGTTAACAGGCATCATGATTATGATTCTTATGATTATTCTACAGCAGAAAGAAAGGGAAATGGTGGGGGGGTTGCACTTTAAGATTTCCTTGTTAGCCATTTTGATCTTTGAAAATAACCCGATTCAAGTTACTTTTCCTTCTGTGAGGGAAAAGATGTAGAGATGCATATTTGTGGCAATGGGGAGGAAGCCTGGGTGATATTGAGCAGAAAATAGCTGGAAAGAAAAAGACCAGCAAAGCTCCACAGTCAACCTTCTTGGACTTCTGATACCAACCTCCATTAATGCTTTTCATTAAATGCTTTTCATTAACACAATAACAAGAGTAACAATGGCAACAACAACATGGTCATATATAGATAACCACATAATGTGGAATTTGGCCTTCAGTTACATTCACAGGTGGATACTGGATGCAATGCTGGAACTGGAGTGGGAAGATCTGGGTTCAAGCCTTATTCAGCCCTGAAGGCCACTTGGATTACCTCTCAGGGCTGCTTTGAGGACAACACTGATAGCTTCAGTATGGCAGCCTGAGCTGCCTGAAGGAGCAGGATACACATTTGACGGCTCAAAGCAACCGTGGTAGGAACAATGATGACTAGAGATGGAGAAGAAATGACAAAGTGAAGAGGAGGGAGAGGAAAGCAGGAGGCAAAAGAATGTGTGTCCACTGCTTCTAGTAGACATCTTCTGGCCTGAAGAAAGGTCTGTTTGACTGGGTAGCTCCTATTCAAAAAGGTGATGATTCACTGTCTGTAGAAAGACATTTTAAATTTTTGCTCAGAAATTTTATTTTAATGGGGAGTTGGAACCTAAGCTTCACCATTCTGTTGGAACAAATGGGAAACTAATCAGCAAGGGAAAACTATGTTTAGACCTGGACTGAGGAACTTTTTGTATTTCCCTGGGGAAAATTTGTTGGGGGCCACATGAAGTTGGTGAGTGGGGCTGAGGCAGGTTGGGGCTACCCCTTTCCTACCTCTTCTCTTTTTCCCTGGCCAGTGGACTTCCAGGAAGGACAGGTTGCTCCTGCCAGAGGGTTCTTGCGAAAGGCCTCTGAATTTAGGCTGCAGGTTGCTCACCCCAGCTTCAACCTCAAATGTTTATCAGTGAAAATGGAGGACCAAGTCAGAATAATGGAAAATTGGTTAGACAGCAGGAAGTCCACAGATAGTTTTTTGGGGACAAGCAGGTATAGCAGAAAACACACTGAATAGGAGTCTAGTAAAGTTATCTTAAGTTGCACTACAGTACAAACTTTTATCAGATGTGGACAATACCAGGAATGTTCAATCCCCAGTAAAATTTCATTTTCAGTGATGCTTAAAATTTGAGATCACAGTTGAATAAGGGTTCAGACTGGGGCTGCCATAGTAATGCTTCTGCTTCTGGAGGACACATTATATTTAGTAAGGTTCAAACAGTGTATTATTCTGCCTAAAGAAAAGAAGACATATTTAAAAGGAACATCAGAATGCAGGTAGGGAAATGTTTAGCCTACTCACTGATAATACTGAAATTGCAAACAAGCATGTGATGGCAGAGTGAGTCAAACATGTTGAAAAGCTTCCCAACATTTAATAGCGATGAGAGCTGTTAGTTCATGCCACCATCTTTGTAGAGACGATGCAGAAACAGAGACTGCACACAGCCAGAGCATCGTAACAGAGGGGACTAAAGTTAGCGGGAAGCCTTACAGGATTTCCTCCTCTCCTGTAGACGAACTTGAATTCTCAGCTGGATTCACTTTAATGCATATGTGAACATGGCAAAATAACTGGTATAAGCAGTGGGAGAGTGATAAGGATTAGCTTAGTTTATCTGAAGTAGCACAGAGACTGAAAATAGCATTGCTGAGAGCTGCATGAATGGATCCCTTTTCTTACTTGGGAACTTTGAAAAAGTGGCATGGAAATATAAGCTAGCAAACAAATTGGTTTCATGAACAAGCAAGTGCAAGCAGAAAGTATGTGGAAATAAAAATAAAGGCACAGTTCTTGAAGCTGGTCACAGGCTATCCGATGAATATGGATGTGCAAATCAGCAAAACGCAAGCTTGATGGAAATCTCTTAATTCCATCTCCAATCTTGTTTCAACCCAAGTCCATATCAGTGTATGTGTTTTGACTTTTCTTTTCACCTGAAAATCAGTGCACATTTTAATGCATATTTTCCCAAACTTATGCATTATTTGTGCAGATCTTTGAAATATGTGCATTACTCTCCTATTAATTCCAGCATATCTTTTTCCTTTTTTTCATATGTATGCATGCTGTTGAATGCATTTTGGGCACTCCATGAATTACATTAGAAACTTGAGAATGCATGGACTTTGTAGATGGCGCCTGAGTGTGTTCATGAACAAAAATCACTTTCTCATACATCCCTACTGAGAAGTCACTGGAGAAATTGAAAAAGCTGCTTCACCAGAGGAAAGGGAAACACTGGTAGAATGCCACTTATACCACCAGGGGTACACCAGTGGCACCTGCAGAATCATCTGTGGATGTAGATATCCTACTGGCAGTGGTGCTTCTGCAAGAAGGGAATGTTGGGGTAGTTTTTCCCCCCACAGAAGGAAGAAGCCCTTCTGGAGTTAGTTTTCTCACACTGCCTACAATGGAAAATAATGACAAAGGATGCCAGCTGGGCAAGGCTGCCATGGGATAGCCTGTATCTGTAAGTACAGATCTCTTACTGCTGCTTAATTTAGCCCCCTGGTTCAGAAAGGGAGGAAAGCATTGCTGTTTCCTGGAAATCCTTGCTGATCTGTCACACATACTCCAGACATGTACCAGCTGCCTGCCTTAAGGGAAAGCTCTGCTGGTCACAGCCATGAAACACCTTTCTACTCCCAAATCCAAAGCTGAAGAGATGAAAACCACATTGCTTATGCACAGCAAAACTGAAAATGTTTTACATATTTTAATTTATTCATTTAAATATTCCCCTGTGGCAATGTGCAACAAAGAAGATGCCCCTATGTGCCATCAATAAGGAGGTGCGTGGATCAGTAACACTCTGACTGTGGTATTTTAGCCAGTCACATTATTTTTTAGATGGCCCTATTTGCAATATGGACCCTAGGCACCTTTCTTTCCTATATACTTCCTTTTTTATTGTACCTTGAGAAAATAAACTAAAAATAATTTTAAAAAAGATTTGCAATATGAACTTTTTCTATTTTTTTATTTTATTTTATTTATTTATATCATGGTGAGTCTAGAAGATTTAGTCCTACATGAATGTGATTCTGAGTGAGTTGAGCTTGTTCCATGCTTGAGCCTGCAAAACAGCTTGCATTAAAAAGTCTCTTTTGCAGACAAAAACAAACAGAAACAAAAAAGGTAGCATGTACAAACTTACAGAATGTTCTGTATTGCATTGCTTCAACTACTAGGCAAAGCTAGCTGCTCCACATTTCACATGACTCATTCCCTGGTTATTTATGTATTAATCTATTTAATTAAAATATTTTAAACTATGCATCATTATACTAGGACAGTGTATAAAGGCATGTCCAATTAGCTATACAAACTGAAACAAATAGTGATATAATTAGTCACACAAAACTAGATAATAAGTAACATCATCACAATGATCACTGAACCGCAGCAAATCTGCTTCTCTATTCCTAAATTTAAATGCCTGTGCAAATGAAAAGCTTTGAACTGGCACTGAAAAGTAGGAGTGGCATTTTTATGGTCTGTGGCAGCTCCGGGTTTTGAGAGGCCTTTGGGCAAGACACCCTGAGCGGTGTCTTCAGTGAGTCTATTTTCTCAAGGTCTTTGCCACTGGCTTCCGTGTTGGTCGCATCATTGGTACCACTTGCTTGCTTGGCAGGGGCAGAGATGGTGAGCAAGTTGGCCGTGGCACCAACAGTTCGTTCACCTCAACACCTCAGTTGCCTGGGCCAGAGTGAGGGGTAGGATAACATGCAGGTGTTAATGACAAAGAGGATGAGCAACTGCGGGAGTTCTTGTCCGTGGGCTCACACTGGAGTATGGACCTTCCCAGGTTCCTCATCATGCTTACCGTTGACTTGGCCTTGTCTACCAGTTGCAACAGCAAAGCAACAGCATAATGCACTCCCCCTAACAGGAGTATGTGTGAAAGAGCCTTTCCTGAAGACCTTTGGTCTGAAACTCTTTGGGGCTTCAAAGGTTAGCAGCAGAACCATGAATTTGGTTCAAAAGCAAATAGTCATACACCCAAACACCTTCAGAATTGGTGCAGGATGAGTCCATCTGGATGTATCAAATTAAAAGTCTAGCCATTGCATTTTGCCAGGAAAAGGCCAAACAGCCACTGTCAGCAAGCAACAGAGCCACTGGGGCTGTCCAGGGCTCAACTGACCAAGCTGGATCAGGACGCACCTCCCCACAACAAAGCTATTGTTGTGGCTCTTCCTCTCCCCAGGACAACAACTTTTTTAATATAACAAAGCCTTTTAAAGCTAGGGATGTGCAAGGAATTTGTTTGGGGGTGGCAATCCATTGGATTCCCTGGGCTGAGTGTCCCAGATTCCAGTTGTCTTTGCAGAGGGCTGAGTCCGTGTTCCTGGTGAGTCCATGCAGCATCTGCAGGGCATTTGCTAGGTTCTCAGCCCCACTTACAGAGCAAGCAGTGCCCCTCTTCTGTGCCCAGTCCAGCTGCTGCACTCATCCAGACACTGGCTCAACACCCACATAATGTGAGTCGCATGACAGAGAGAAACAGAGCTGAGTGTTTTAAGCACACTGATAACACTTCACTCTAAAATCTCTGTTGACCCCAGACAGCCACCTCATAGTGCAGCTAAAAAGCACAGAGGATAAGATGGAATCTTGCAGGAATGCCCCCCCACCAAAAAACCCCAATGCCATAGAATGAAGCAGAAACTCCCCAGTGCTTCTCTCTGTTTTTAGTCCTGTTAGTTATGTTCTCAACCACTAGTTGCTTTGCCAGATAGAGCAAAGTTGCTAAGAATTCAAGCAGTGGAATGAAGAACTTCTGATAAATTCTCTGAAATATCTCTATTTCATTCATTGACCCAATGAATTTTGGATAGAATCAATTTTTCTACTGAACCTTGGAATAAATCCAATTGAAAACCATGTTATTTAAGTTAGAGATAACTAATTTGTTCCACAACTTGGTCTGATGATATTAAAGAATGCTGTCAATATCGTTTTTTCTTTTTAATTGCACTTTGGGCAAATCTGCATATCCCTATACTGTGATCTATTATATTTATTTTATTTATTTATTTAGGAAGCTTCTATGCCACCCCATTTGCCGAAGCCTTGGGGTGGCTCACAATAATCTCGACATTGCTTGGGATAGTCAGACCATGTCTGACGTCAGATGACAGATTAGCACAATGACAGAACTGAAGACTTAGATTTTTTTAGATTTTTGAAGTGGCCTTTGTTACCCTTTAGGTATACAAAAAGCTACACTGAGGATGTTTGTTTTTAGTTACGTCCAAGAAGGAAGAAAGTAAAGATAGAGCATAATAGAATTTAAAAAACATTGAAACAAACAACAGTTCAGTAACAGTTCTTACTCGAAGGAGTAAGAAGATACTGATTTCTATCAAACTTGGGACTCTTTTTATTATTGGCTAGAGAAACAGGACTTTGTATAGATTCAAATATGTTTTTAAGTTATCATAAATAGAAAAAAATGTGGGGGCTGACCCAGCAGGTCCAATGTTTCTGATGACTGATGTTGTTTTTAGTTTTTCTTTGTATTAGGGTTATTTTGAATAAAACTTATTAAAAAAAACAAACAAAAAACTATGGCCCAGGGGCCAGATCCGGCCCACCATGGCCATTTATCCGGCCCACCTCAGAGGTTTTAAGCACGCCGCGTGCGTGGATGTGCACCATGCGCGTCTGCTGCTGCCCGCCTCACCCCCTGCATGGGGAGGCAGAGGCTTGCTCATGAGGAGATCATGTTGGACTCGCTCGGAGAAAACGATCTCCAAGTGAGCAAGCCGCTGTGTCACTGTGCATGCCCGCCCCGCCTTGCCTCCCCTAGCTGTGCTTGCCCGCACGCCCCAGCCCTGCTTCCACGCCGGCTCCCGCCGGCATCACCTTTCCGGCTCACGCCCCGCACCGGCACCTTTCAACTGGCACCCTGGTGAAAAAGTTTGAGGAACCCTGAGCTATAGTATTTGTGGAAAGGATCCGAGGACTGTAGTAAGTCAAAAGCCAAATGCAACATTCTGTCTTTCAACAGACAGAAAGTTTCTAAAATTAGGGAGCAATCAGGAAAGCAGTTCACTGCTCTACATCTGAAAAGGCAGAATTCAGGTGGGACTGTATAATATGGCATTTCTCCATTCAACGTTCTTGCTACTAAAAATTTTTTCTGCACCCAGAAATGACTGCCTTCCTATAGTGATATTTACTGCCCAGAGCCTGACACAACCTCATTTATGTATTTACAATATTTATATTCTGCTTTACAGACCTCGGTGTCTCTCAAGGCAGTTTACACTTTTTAACTTGTACAAGAACTGTATACAAATGTATTATCACCTAACTGTGCGTGTCTACTGAGAAGTCTAAAGTTTACATTTTATTTTATTTCATTTAAAATATTTTAGGCCACCTTTCAAGGCAAGAATCCGCCCAAGGCAGACTGAAGCAGTAAAATTCCATGTAATAAAAATCCAATACATTAATAAACTTCAAAAATTCATAAAAACAACAAACACCAGCAAAGAAACCTTTTGGCCTCAACAGTATTAAAACACCTACAGCACAACTGTATCTACAAACCAGCCAAATAGTAAAACATAATTAGGGAAGGTGAAATCCAATATTCAGTACAATAAATAAGAGAATATTCACAGATTTCACACATAACAGTAAGCCAGGAATCTTGACTTATAAACAATATGATGAACAATATACCGGTGCATGGAGCTCATTTACTCTTACTTCCTTTTGATGAAGCAAGCTGTTTTTTCCTGAAATATACAACTTCTTGTTCTAAGGAATATAAATGGCAGGTGCTTACAGGTCAGAAACAACCAGGTCAGGAGAAGCAGCCATCCTGGGATGCCATGCATAAGGGACGGCATATAAAAGTTTTAATAAATAAACAAATAAATAACTGAGATAAGAGAAATAAAACTCAGATAGAACTGCCTGAGCTTGGAATGTGGTAATTCGGCAGAGGTCCCTTGCTGTAAACCAGTTTGAGCCTGTTGTACTCAGAATGTAGCTTTGTCTGTTATCAGCTCATACGTATTGAGCATGTATAAACTAAATTCATAAATGAGCTCTGTGAACTTTATTTCATGCAGAGAGTTGTTTGACTTTGCTGGACCTTTCCTTCACTGTCTGTCTGAATAAACCTTGCTTACTTCTATACTGGTATGATTCCACATGCATGTCTTAGTCTATTAAGAACTATTCCCAGGTTTAGTTTCAATCTTCATCACTGTATGTGACTGGGTAAACAAATCAGCAAGGGAAACGCATCTTGGGTTCCTTGCAGGAAAAAGAAATGTGAGGATAAACAACTGCTACTACTATTACCTTGTGTTATTCCAAAACCAAGATTATGTTTTTACATTTAAACAAATCAAGATTTGTAAACCACCAAACAACCTTGGTTGGTTGGTTCATACATAACATTAAGCTATTCCCAGCCTGGTTTGTGCAGCAGATGCGAACAGGTTATGTCACAGAAAAAAAATATTTATTAAGCTGGTATTTCAAGTTTTGTTACTTACAGGTGCAGCACATGGCATGCGTCATGTGAGAAGTGGCATGATAAAGGGGCTACTTTGTCAGGTGCAAATCCATGTTCTTTGCAAAACCTGAATATATTTGCAGGAAAGTTTTGTGGCAGTAATATGATTGTCTTCCTAGCTTTGAGTTTTCCAGTTCAAATTATTCCATCCACAAAACATTATCCATTGAAGAAAGAAAAGAAATAGCACAATACTTACTGGATCTTTTTTTACCAGGTCTTGATCAGACACTACTGCAATGAGGTGGGCAAGTGTAAACACAGAGTTAAGTACATATGAAAAAAACAAATTCTTGTGCAACGTTATCCTTTGACAGCTGAGGCTCCTGAAAAATATGCACCACAAATTGTAAATTAGAGGTTTGAGTCTGATGTCACTGTGTAACAAGCACATGCTGGAAATGCTTTTTGAAGAATGCAATCTGGCAAGAGGGAGTTGGAAAACACATGGCTGGCATTAAAACCATGGGAGCAAACCTTTCCCCTCTTTACACCTGTTTAAACCTACATGCTTTCCAGACCACTTGAAGGACCTCTCAGTTTGCATTCCCTGTAAGACTTTTATGTTCAGATTGCATAGGTCGAAAATTACCATGGAAGTTAGTGAAATATTTGTACATATATAAATGATGAACAGCATGTTTTTCCTATCCTATAAGGAAATAGTCTTATGGGAATTTATATGGGAATGACATAATGCTGAAGGAATGGGTAATCAGCTAACTGAGGAATCTAGTACTCAAATTTCCCTGAATGTTAGAGAGGTTTGGATTCATATTCTGCAGGGTTTCAATTCCTTCTTGGATCTCACAAGAATAAGTCCAATGTAGGCTTTCACAGAAAAAAAAAGACCTACAGTTCCCAGCATGCCCCAACCAGCATGGTTGGCTGGAGCATTCTGGAAGTTGTAAGGATTTTTTCTAGCTAAATTTCCCGTTTAACTGTGGTAAATATAGTCCAGATTTCCATACCCCAAAGTCTGCTTTCCTTAACCTAAGTGCAGATGATTGGACTATTAAATTACTATACCAACTGATACTGATACTAATAATGTTATTGGATGTATGAATGAAGCTTCAATAGTTAGAATACTAAAAATATCCACTGTCATTTATTTATTTCTATTCTGCCAGTGTGGGAGCCCAGTATGAGTGCATTAGGTCGGATGCAGATTTAGTCATACTTAGACTCACTGAGATCAACGGAATGTACATTAGTCATACTTTAAATGTTACTATATCTGGATCCAACTCAATAGGAATTTGCCTACTTCTATTGAACCCCATTTGCTATTTTATTTTTTATTTTAAAGCCCAGTTGCTGTGCAGTTGCCACTCACGCAATACAGAGTTCCCCCTGGAGTGGTTTGATTTTCACAGTCTAAATACTGCAGCGTTGCGCACAAACATGGCAGTGAGTTGCTTAATAAAAGGGATAGCAGCAGTCTTTGAGAGACCACAGAGCTTTGTTCTTTCTGTGACTAAAACTGTCCATTTATCCCTGCCCTCTGCTTGCAGTTCTTCAACTAATTACTAATTGGTAAGAGACTTTGAAATTTGGTATCTTTCATCATTAAAACTGTTGAAGTAATGATATATTTTACCCTTGTGATAATGTTAAAAATTGTAATTGGTCATCATAAAAGTAAAACATTTCAAAGAGTCCTCAAGCAAAGAAAAGGGGAAAATGGAAAAATTTAAATTCCTTTAAAATAAAAAAAAAAGTTTGGATTTTTTGGTTGTATGCCTTCCTCCTGAAAGTCTCAGAGAAAAGCCAAAATCACTTGCTTCTATGTTGGCCAGTTCTCTCTGCTCCTCCATACACACAAAGAATTCCACTTTCACATCACCAAAACATTTCCCATGTTTAAATTACTGATAGTGAGTACAGTAGATGGTTCAAGATTGACCAATTCCTATAAAGTGGCCTTGAGCAGGCAACCTATTTGGAAGAGGGGTTCTTTAGTAGTCATCTGTTGAATCTCAGAACAGTAGCTCCTGGGGATTGATTGACTGATTGATTGATTAAAGATGCCTATTGCTTTATATGATCAATGGTGTGACATTGGGTGAATAGTCACAAGATCATTTGTCTTAGATTAGTTACTCCTAAACACATGTTCACCTCTGTTTTCCACAGATAAGCAGGGTGGATTCACAATGGCAAAAAGATAGATCAATAGTTTGCAGCATTTTGGTTTGATTGCTGAGAATTCAACCTTGCTTTAGATCTGTGCTCCGAACAACTTCAGTGTCTTTGCTTCTAGATTCACCTTGGAAGCCAAACAAAGATCTGTCTGAAATCATGTCTGCCTGGCATTTTACATATTTATAGAGCATTTGAATTTCTGTATTATGGCATTACTGATTTTGTTTTGATGTTCAGTGTAAGAACAAGAATATATTTAAGAGACTTTAACAGATAATGAAATGATCCCTGTTGGACCCATGTTCATTTTACGTATGTTAACAGAATATACATAATATCATTTATTTGACTTTGGTAGATAAAAGAGGGTGCCATTGTTGGTTATGCAAAAAACTTCATTAGAATGCTTTCTTGAATAGTTACTCCAAGGAAGCGGGGTGCTGCACTTAACAGTAAACTGGAACAAAATGGCACCTAGATAAGATTAGTGGCAAGCCACTGCTGGCCAATGAATGACTTGCACAGACAAGAGAAGAATGGGTGGCTGTGAATATCTCTTGTCAGGTCAGAACAGTAAGTTGAAGCTTACAGAAAATACTTACTTGAAATAGAAGAAAATTCCCAAGGAAATCAACAGGGAAGTTATAGACATAGCATGTCCTACGATAGTCATGTAGTAAAGTATGTATACCATCTGAAATATCAAAAAGATTAAATGAAGGAATAACATTGTTGTTTAAAAGTTCTTTTGAGGTGAAGACATAAACAGTAACGAGGCCTAAACTTAAAATTAGCCAGCTGAGTCCTGAAGACCATGGTCCAAAGTAAGGAGGTCTGAAAGCGCTTTACTAGGGAGCAGCAGAGTGATATGGGCTTGGGAGCCATCATTTGAATTCCTCAAAATTCCTTGAATAGTATTGAACTGGGGCTCTGTGGAGAATTAACGTGGTGTCTGCCAGTCCTGGCCATCCAGAAATTATTTTCTAATTTCTAGATGGCTGCCCAAGGCAGCTGTCAGCCATAGGTTGTCCCATGGGCCTCAGGGAAACTGGTTGCTGTACACAGGTGTGACGCGCTGGTGCCAGCCTTGAGACCACTGTGTATTAACTCTCCCAGTACTTTGCCAGGGCCCTCTCATACCCTGAGCCAGAGCCTTCCGGTACTTCATATGTACTGGGGAAACCTGGCTTCAAATAAGTGGGTGATGCTTCTATCTTGCTTGGTTCTAAATAAAGTGAGGCAAACTCAGATCTCTTGAAGTCACATCTTGCATATTCCAATTACTTTATGTCTTTGCAGTCAATCTTCATATAACGATGTGGGCGTTGGGAGAAAAAAAATCCACCACTTTTGGTGAAACAGAATAATTAAAAATCAGAGAAGAAATGAAAGGAAGAAGATAGGAATTCATTTTCAACTAGAAGCATCTTGCTGTACATGTATTTTTCCCTCTGATGAATAGTAATCACTTTCAGATGGCTGGAATCAGTCCAAACTGACAGCCATGGTCTGTTGCACATTATTTCTGTTTTATTTTTCTCTACATTAAGGATAAATTATGGTCAGATTTTCCCCCATGAATGACATGCTTAATAGGTATCCCAGCCTCCCTTCCTGATCTACCATCTGGAAAAAATGAAACCTGCATAGATGCTTACTGAAAGCCTTTGAGAATATCATTACTCCTTGTTGCAAAGGGTCATGGATTTCCTGAAAATATTAAAGGCCAACTTATATTAGACTTCCCCAGATTACTATATAATGAGGGGACCATTGCTCAATCTAAATGCCATACACAAAAAGAGGAAGTTAAATCAACCAGCAATAGCTGATATGTTCAGAGCACAAAATAAAATAATAAAATAAAATAGGACTATTATTTAAAAATGAAGGCACAGTCTCCAGGAAATATTAGGCAAGGGCAGAGATTTAAAATGCAAAGAATGTCAAGAACGACTGAGATCAAGGGAGCAATGTCAAAGGGGGTAGCCATGTTAGTTTGTTGGAGTAATAGAGTCTTGTAGCAGCTTAAAGACTAACACTTGCATTCTAGCATAAGCCTTCATGTGCTGTGTCCATGAAAGCTTATGTCATAATATATTTATAAGTCAATAATGGGCAGGATCAGGCCCAATCTTCCATTCAGGAGTAATACTCATGGCTGCCTCAGCTAGAAAAGTGAGCTATGCTTTGTCAGTCCTGCAACTGATCTTCAGTCTTGAAAGACACCTGAAGGACTCCAGTGCTCTAACTTTTGTCCCTGCTAGGACCAAGTCAATATTTTGCTACCTCACTGGTAAGCCTTTGGGAAAAAATCTTTTGAGAGGTGGGACAGGGACCCTTCATGAAACATAGAAAAAGGAGAAGATTTTCTTGATGCCTCTGCCAGCAGTAATGAAAAGGGAGAAATTACACTCTTGTTATTCCCCCTTGCAATTCCAAGTCAGACTCTATCTGAGAATTCCACATTTGGCACAGGTGATCCCAAAATCCACCAGGGTGCTGGCTCAGAGGGTTCCTGTCATGGACTGTCTACTGACTGTCTCCTTGCTATTCCTTCTGGCTGCAGCTGAGACAGATGGTAAGGCAGGTGGAAGCAGCCACCTGCAGAAAGGAGATACTGTGTTCTTGCCATCCAGGTATGGCTATTTCCTCCTGTTTGGCTCAAGCTGAGCCTTGGGAGACTTCATAAGGGAGCTGCTGGTACTTTGCTGAACTTGAAAGGTGTTTGTGCTGTTGCTAGAACAGCTTGACAGTTTGTCTTTTTCATTTTACCTCTCCTGGTATTCTGTTGTATCTAGTTAAAGCCATGAGATAAGTTGCCATGGGGATGCATGTACCTTTGCTTGGCTCCGGTTGTGGGACCTTAGTGAGATGAGGACCTCTTTTTTGCTGCTTGATGGTTGGGTTGCTTGAAGTGACTTGTGCTTTTTTTCATCCCACTGTTCTCCCTTTTTTTGCTGTGAGTTTGATGTGGATGAGATACCTCATTCTTAGGACACTTAACATTAATGGTTTAGCAAATTACTTAGTGTGACCATGTTGCTATTACTTGCTCTGGAAATAATGATTAACTGAGCTACTTGCATGTCTAGTACATTTTCAAATTTTGGATGTGTGTTAGAGGAACTATAGTTGAGTTAATCTTGCATATGAATGATGTGTTTGTTTTTGTGAATGTCTTTGAACACAATGTTTTATGTAAAGTGTTGTATGGCTCTCTACTCAGTGGCTGAAATAAATAATACATCTGCACCCATAAACCTGGCATGCCAGACATGCATGTACATTGTTACATTCACGTCTGTGTGTGTTTTAATTTGCGGGAATATGTTCAACATCGGTGCCAATTCAGCAAAGAGGATGCGTAACTGGAATCTGATCCATGCATGCAGATTTATCATCTTATATGACAGGGATAAATCATGCATGCAATTCATGCCACAGAGTTGAGCAATAGACTCTAAAATAGTGTAACAAATAAGACTTTTGAATGTTGAACAAATGGAAGCTGTGTGTATGACATTCCTTGCCTAGGGCATGATGTGTGATTATCAGTACATTATACATAAAACTCTCCCCTTCTTCACATTCCACACACCTACCCACACACACACGTGAAATGCAGAGAGATTTCCCTTTGGCACACATAATTAATAGTACATAGGTTCATTTAACAATATGCATAGGCAGAGCAAATATCCAGCTGCTAAACAGGATTTTTTCAGAGACCCAGTTACAAGATCAGAAGAGGCTCAGACCTTGCAGCCTCAGAATGCCCCCTCACCCCCTGTGCAGCCAGCATGCAAAGAATGTACCGGCTACATTTCCAAGGTTGCATGAATAGCCTTGGAGATGGAGTTTGGGGAGTGTCCCTGGGAGCACTGAGGGGCGGAGAGTGGCCTCCAAGAGACGAGGTACCTCAGCCTCCTCCCCGCATGCTCCATAGAAGAACCTCAGCTGGATAGCTGAAATCGGCTGTCTAGTGCATTACAGAGACGTGCTCAGAGGGAAGCTTTGCCTCTGTACCCATCCTGTCCTCCATGGGATGTGTGTAATCCTGCAGATTTGGAGGGCCATGGCTGACTGGATTGTACCCTTTGTGTGTAGAACTTGTGAGCTGGATTTAGGATCACCTGAAATATAACTGAATGGGGTGGAAAACAAAGGAAAGGGAGCAAATAGCCCTTTGTGGCACATCTTGTGTAATTCATAGAAAATGTGTAGAATAAAAATGCTGTAGGAATCAATGCTGTATAAAACTTTAAATAACGTACCTTACGTTTTTCATTTGTGAAAGAATTGCACCGTGTGTAATTGGACCAAGTCCGGTTGCTTTCAGGATGCCGGAACCAGGTTCCTGTCTTATCACAATATTTTGTTGCTGTTTCTATGAATTAAGAATGCAACATGAGTAATACACTTTAGAAGTCTAAGTACATATAATAAATCTCATTAGTTTCTGCACATCTAATTAATGTTAGGTGACATTTAAATCTCATTTATCAGATCAATGCTACAGAAGATGAAACAATGAACTTTACTTCACTAATCACTATTGAGAATATATTCTGATAACTTCCTATAACCTGATATATTTGAATCAGCTCCATTTTCTATTATGCTTTCCCAAAGCCTCTGTGATAAAGTAGACATAAGCAAGATATTAAGAGGAATTGGATTGGCCATTCTAGGATAATGCATCACAACAGCTAGTTTTTTTTCTCCCCATTCATTTAAAGCTGGGCCAACTATCGCCTATCGCTTTTGTGGGGCCATTCATCCCCTGTGACAGTGTGTGGGATATCTAGAAACCTCCCAAGGGCTAAGTGACTGAATTTTAAGGATATTTTAACTTAAAATATGAGCTGCCCAAGGCTTGTATCATTCTGAGGAGTGGTGTGGATGTGCACACAGCATTCTTGGAACAAAATGTCTCTGAAAACACTTCTGTATCATCACACAGAACCATTTCCAAAGGCATTCTGTCTCAGGCTATTCACTGTCCAGGTCCAAATTAGGCCCCTTGGGGTTAGGCTAGCTCCACCCTTGCAATTGCATTAGCTTGATTCTACACTGTGTTATGTTATATTCTCTAGTTTGCAGGATCGACACTACCCTGGGGGATTTCAAACAGATAACAGGTCACCTACTTCAGATAGAGTCTTCCTAGCCTGAGGATACAGCTCCCATATCACCCAGCTCAGAGGATAACATCTCCTGTCCTCTGCCACGTGGTGACATGAGTTGGCTGAAGCAGATGCTAAAACTCATAGTCAGAATTGAGCAAGGGTGGAGCCACTGAAAGACCTCAGTGGCCTGAAGTCCTTTGCTGATTGTAGTCCTGAATATGGTATGGTGACTGTTAAAATTATGAGTTCTATACTAGCCTGTAAGACAGGGGAGGGCAATTCATGGCCCTCCAAATATTTTGGACTAAAATTCCCATCAGCCCTTGTGAGCACAGCTTACGCTGAGGGAACATGGGAGTTGTAGGCCAAAATATTTGGCAGGCCACAAGTTGCCCACTCCTGTTCTAATGCAATGTGCCTGAGAAACCTGTGCATATGTACAAAACATGCAGCTGAAGCAAGTTGCTGTCTGACAGAAATAGGTTCTACAAGTGTCTGTTATTTCCTTCTTAACCAAACCAAACTTCCCTATGGTGAGCAATATACCTTTGGGCAAGAATGCTGGTTGCTCAACTCCCCTGACCCAGATGCAAAGCAGAACAAGATTCATGCAGTGTTGTCTGTTTATATAAAAAGGAATTGGAATAGCTACTGTTTGTCATGCAAGAGACCCACACATACTGAAGGGGTAAGAGCAGGAGTGGGCAACTTGTGGCCTGCCAAGTATTTTGGCCTACAACTCCCATGTTCCCTCAGCGTAAGCTATGCTCACAAGGGCTGATGGGAATTTTAGTCCAAAATATTTGGAGGGCCATGAATTGCCCTCCCCTGCTGTAAGAAGTAGTTGCAGGGATTTTCCTGTTTTTCCAGTAGGTGGTAGTCATGCGGCCTATTGGCCCTGATCCAGTATTAAATCCCCAAAGAAGAAAGAGTCTTTGGCTGGTTCAACAGCTTCTTATGGAGATTACGTGAGCCAGCACTACTCCAGTGTGCTATCCAAGGTCCTGACATGACCCAGAAGAGTCCGTGAGTGCAATGCTCTGGTCTGCTCCCACCGGGCCTCACAAAGCCTAATCAGGGCAATTGTTCCTGCAGCTCATGAAGGGTGGGCTTTAGTTAATGTCCATCAAAATTCCTATATACGTGTACAATTTTTCTAGGATTATTTTAAACAACCAGTTATACTGTTGATTATAATCGTAGCTCAAAGCTTATATTTCTGTGACAGAGGGTGGGTGAGGAAGTACAAGAGGGAGATATTGTCACAATACTTGCAGCCAAAATCTAATGAAGTAATTAAGAGTTGTTTTTGCATAAAGGACTCTGGGATAAGTTTCAAAACCAGTAGCTTAACAACCATAGTAACAAGCATTATGTACAGTTTGAAGGCGGGTAGATTCTGCTTTGAAAAAGGTTGGAATTTGGTTTCCTTAGAAATCATAATAAGAAAATGACATTTGTATTACCAAATACAATGCTGCGAATATATGCACAGCAATTGCAAAATCATTCTCTTGTAAAACTGATTAAAATAGTCTGAGAATATTACATGATTTTAAGGCCTTTCTCTTGTTTGGACTGAACATGAGCACAGAAGACTGGTTAGCTGGTCTCTTTGGGAAGCAGGCATGCAGTTGGATCTCAGAGGGCACACATGTGGTGACCTGGCACTGGTGGGCAAGCTGGCCATGGAAAGAGCAAACTGGTACTGGCTTCTACAACCAAGAGTAGAACAACCCAGCCTCTTCTGTCTCCAGACACTTGCAGTTCCTTGAGAAGGACTGGTCAAGAACCACACTGGGGTCCCTTGCATGAGCTTGTTTGCAGTTGTCTTGTGTCTGCTAGAGAAGACAGCTTAGGTTACAGGGTTTGCTCAGCATGCTGAGTGAAACCTAGTTGTTAAATCAGGGTTAGTATGACCAATGACATGGCACACCCCCTTGTGAGCGTCTTTCCTTTTACCCCCAAAGCACTCAGTCTGAGTTTTACTGATAACAGGACAAAAGGCTTGTTAGGGATTCAGGAGAAAATTCAGAGAACAGAAAAAAATGTTCAGTTTCAGAGCACAAAGCAATAAGCAGTTTAAAGAAGCAATTCCGTGACAAATGACAAATAAATGTAAAATACTATCCAGCTAGCTCAGCCCTGTGCTAAACTGACTCCTTGATTATTTGAAGAACTGCAGTCTCCATGGTGCATTTCCTTGCTACCTGTCATTCTACCACCCGGACCAGAGGAAAAGACATTGGTGCAGTTTTCTCTGGTTTTGTGTCAAGCTCTCCTACTTCCTGGGAGCAATGCTCTTAGCATTGGCACCAAAAGAGAAAGGACTTTCAACTCCTTTTCCCAGTGGACTTGGTCTCCTTTGTTCCCCACCTCCCACCTGCCCTTTTCCAAGGTGGAGATTTCTCCTGTCATATCTACTTACCAAGACATTAAAACCACCCTAACCCCCTGGTGCCCACAACCAATGAGAAAAGGCGAGTGATAAGAGGCAATGCCTTTTCTGTGGTGGCACCTCGTTTTCTGAATGCCTTCCTCAGAAAGGCTTACCTGGTGCCTATGTTATGCTTTTTGGTTCCAGGTGAAGTCCTTTTTCATTGCTCAGACATTTTAAGAACTATCTTTGGTGCTTTAATTTTTTCTCCTGGTGGTTTTAATTGGTTTTATGTCCTGGGATGGTTTGACTCTTTGCTGCTGGTTTTAGCTTGGTTTTATTCTATGCTCTTTATATTCTTTTTGTTTGTACTTTGTTTTGACTGTATTGTACATTGCCCAGAGAACCTCTGTGACTGGGCAGTTTAAAATTATAGTAAATAAAAAAGTAAGGCAGGGGATGTAGTTTTGTGCCTGTCAGTTCTAGCTTTCAGTCACTGAGCACCCTCAATGGCCACAGAATATAGAGTTCACTTGGGGTGGGTGAAAGGAATAGAGTATTCTGGAAGAGGGGATGGCTGTTACCACCATTCCTAGCACTATAGGATGTCTGAGTTTGGCGGCTTGCATGCAGCAAGAATGTGGGGCACAGGACTGCAGCTTTAATTTGCCATCACAGCTTCCAGGCTGTATACGCCATCATCATTAAAGTAACATGAGAACACAGAGACGAAGTGTTATCCTTAAAGTGCATAAAATCATTTTAAATAAATACATAAATAAAGACAAATCATGAACTGAGGGAACGTGTTCATTTCTTATGACCAGGAACATGTTCTCTATAGAAACACTTGGAAAAAGCAGACTCTAGGCAGTCCAAAGGAAAAGACTTTTGGAATAACTATATCTGAGCACAGCAGCTCTGGGGATCCAATGTTCAAATGTGAATACGTGTCCAGGCAGTATACAAGAAAAGAACATATTCTCTAAGCTACCCATCAATTTATCTTACACATCATCTTAGATTGCTTTCCTACTATCTTCTCCACTGCATCTGTTGCCAGATATTATCTGAAGCTGGAAAGCAACTGAAGTCTTACACCAAGATTAAAGGTGGCTACGCAGTAGAACACTATGTACCAAATGTTTACCTAACGTCCTCCTATTGATATCCAAGGGATTGTTATATTAACACTTAATTCTCTCCGCCAATGAATGAAGAGAATATTGCTTCAGCTGCTTAGACAATCACTGTGACTTGGGAAGGACTGGGGAGGGGAATGAGGAGAGAAAATCTTTGGCCTAATAATTATGAAGTCTAAATGGTATGCCTCTTTTCCCCAGACCCTATTCAACAAGCCTGACTCATTGGCAATGAGCAAGCATAATCAATCAAAGGACATTTTCATGACAACCCTCTGCTCTGCAGGGCTATAATAAGGAGCAATAAGAGAGATTTTTGGAACTTTACCTCAATATTGAAGATTTGTCCCAATACGCTGTACAGAATGGAAGAAAGGGCAGGTTAAATCATCTGCTTCAATTGTGATTGATGTTTCATTGATGGGAAATAAGCTCAGAGGTCTGAATCAGAATGGCTTTAAGCCAGGACTAGACAATGTAAGGCCTGGAGTAATATCTACCTCGCTGAGCCATTCTCCTCAGTCACACGTCCCTGGATTACTCCAGCTGCTGCTTCTGTTTTAACAGTAGGGCAAGCTGCTTGTCCCACCCCCAGTCTAAGCTGATAGGAGGCAACGGTTGCTATGACTGTTCTCCATTTTAATTCCTATGGTGAAAATTGAAGGGGACACAACCATCCACAGAGCTAAATGGCTAAGTTCATACCCTTGGTTCACCTTTGCTATGCTGTGAGCACCACGTTCTGGGCACACAGAGTACAGATGATGATTTAAAAGTAGAGCTGAGCCAAGACTAAGCTATTCACCTCACAGCTTTGTTTATACTGGCCAAGCCCACCTCTGCATTTAACTCCATCTTCTTTCTTGTGGCTGTGGGTAGCCATGCAGATTGCCAACAATTTTTTGCAGAGTAGTTTTGTTGGTGTGAATTCTCTCTTGATTACGTTAAGACAAGCAGCCTACCAAAGTTCAACAGTACAACCCCAAACTGGATGAAAAGCTTGGAGCTCTATGTCCAACAATAGATTGGCAGATTGGTGTACTGTTAACATGGATGATGATGATGTTTGGATTGGATAACCCATACAATCAATAGAGTATTTAAAAGGTATAGTCATGCAGACTATAGCAGTACAGTAGTTTCTAAAGTTATACAGCTTCCTCCCCTTGGAAACTTTTCTAAGCTGTAGCATCTTGAGAAGGGATAGTAGGAACGCTTCACTTCAGCTGGAATTTGGAAGTGAAACTTCAACTACTAGGACATGTTATCTACTTATTACTCATATTTGCATCAACACTTCCTCCAGCGGGCTCACTCTGAAAAAGTTCAAACACATTTGGGTTTGGGTTTCCCTCATCCAAATGTAAGGGGATTCACATTTGTTCCATTCCATTTTATTTTCAATTGCTTAATGCCAGAGATGGAGGCTTCTAAATGGGAAGAAATGACTGCATCAATACATGTACTGCTGCACACAATGCCTGTAATACATGGAGAAGCCCACAGTACTAGTAATAATCATATTATGTTGGTGTTTACTTTGCATTTAGATCACGCCTTTCCCCCTCTTGTAAGGAACACAAGGCAGCTTACAAGCCTCCTCCATTTCAAGTTATCCTTACAACCACAACTCTGTGGGGTAGGTTTGGCTGAGAGTGAGTGACAGAGCCCAGGACACCCAGTGAACTTCATGGCCAAGCAGACATTAAAACCTGGATCTTCTGGGTCCCTGGTCTGACACCCTGGCTCTCCCCACATCTCACTGACTTTCATATAAATCCTCACTGTAAATACCCAGGAAGGTTGCTAGTTCCAATGTCCGTGGGGCAGCATATCCACTCTTGGTTTTAGTTTGGACTTCAAAGGAGCTATGCATTGTGCTGAACTTTACCTGCTATTGCCAAAGTAGGTTCACCACCCACTGTTAATACTAAAATAAGAATTAAAAATGATGTCGGAAAATTATCCATTTTCCTCTTCTTGTTTGTTTGTGTTTTGGATACATGCATCTTTCTTTCTGTGTTTTATGTTTGCATGTGCATGTTTTGTATAACATATTTTAAAGGGTTTAAACTTTGTAAACTGCCCAGTGAGCTTCAGCTATTGGATGGTATAGAAAAGTTATAAATGAAATAGAATGAAATCTGAGACAGAAGAACCAAGAACTCATGAGAAATCTTGTTATTAAGAAAACAAACAATATTTTAAAGGCAATTGCCAATCTGTGTGGCAATGAATAGACATTAAATGGAACAAATAAACAAAGTGAGTCAGAAGGGTCTCCTGGGCCATCTAGTGTGACCCTCGGCTCCAGACATAAGAAGCTGAGTCATACTGAGTCAGACCATCTCTCCCTCTAGCCCCATATGATCTACTCCAGTGTTGCTGGTGGGTAAATTATCAACCCTGGAACTTGCTGCAGTTCACCAATTTCCACCTCAGAACACTTCCTGACTCAAGTCTGTATCAAATTGTGAACATTGTTCTTTTCCTTCTTTTCATGCACATATTTTTAAAATGTTGTGCACATCTTTGAAATATATACATTATTCTTTTATGGATTAAAGCATATTTGCATGCATTTTGCAGGGGTATGCACACTGTCAAGTACATTTTGTTGGTTTGTTTGCAAATCATACTACAAGTTCAGAAAAATGCAGACCTTAACCACAGATTGCATCCCAGGCAGTGTCCATTCAGAAGAGGCAAACTGGCTAAATCTTGATCAGAAATGAACAGAAACACTTCACACATCTGTAGTCTATTCTAACTGCCAGCCATTCACCAAGGTTTCAGACAGGGGTGTTTGAGACAGGAATCCCTTACAAAAAAACAGATGAGCAAACCACTAATCAAACTAGGGAATTGAACCTAGCATCTCCTGCATGCCAAAATGTGCTGAATCTTGGAACTACAGATGAAGTGAGGAAAAGGTGTGGAAAAGATGCCACTGGTGCTTCATTCCACCAGAAAAAGAGAGACAGAGATGGAGAGAGAGAGAGAGAGAGAGAGAGAGAGAGAGAGAGAGAGAGAGAGAGAGTCAGAGTCCCCTTGGGCTTCATCCAATGTTGTGTGAGCAGATACAGTTCAGGGAGGGCCATTCTTCCTTCTCTGCATGCAGAAGGACCCAACCTTGATCTCCGGAATCTGAAGCTCTGGATAGCCCATGCCACTCCGTATTGGGAAGATGGATCAGTGGTCTGAGTCAATGTAAGACAGCTTACTATGTCTCCTGGTAGATGGATGGGCACAGTTGGAAACAACCCTTTAAACCGGAAGAAATACCAGAAAATCTCTTATCCTCTCACAGTGATATAAGCATCCACTTGTGCTGACTGCCTATACTAAGGTCAGGAAATCAGCTGTATCTCCATATGCCAGATAATTCTGTGTAGAAGAATTCTGACTTTTAAGTATCTCAAAACAAGAAACTGGTGTTTGCAATCTGCCAACCAAAAGACCATCTTTTAATCCATATGCCAGCAATATTTTAAGTGTTGAAGACAAAAGTTTCCATAAACATGAATATCTGCACAGATTGCAGGATATTTCAGAAAGTCCTGATGACTGTTTGTTTAGCTTTTGTATTTAAGAACCCTGCTGAGGTTCCCAGACAAATATTCTAGGGTGCATATTGTGACTACTTTTCATGCTTTCTAGGGGACACACCAATAAATGCACATTTTTGCTACTGCTCAGAGCTGTCAAAGGCAGGACATTCTAGAGGGCTTTCCTTCGTAGGGTCACCATATGTCAGACAACAACAGTACTTAAAAAAGGGGCAAATAAAGACAGATTTCATTCTGCTTAAGGCTGCATGTTCTTGACAGAGTAAAGCTACTCAGTGCTAGGAAAGAAAAAGAAAAAGAAAGAAAGCCAGAGAGGTGGCTTCCAGCTGAATGAAAGGAGCCCTTGGCTATCCAAACCAGTGCTGACTCAGAACCCATTCTGTGCCATGTATAGATTCCCCAAATAAATAAATAAATGAAGGAAGGAAGGAAGGAAGGAAGGAAGGAAGGAAGGAAGGAAGGATTGCAGGCAGGCAGCAAAATTGACAGATGTATCAAATATGCCCTGATAAGTAGGTATGGTTGAATTCATCACATCAATCCAGAAAGGCAATCATTCATCACACAACACCATCATTCCTCTGGCATCAGGTCAAGAAAGTACCATGGCAAAATACAAGACCTGTGTCAATATTCAGTGTAAAAAGTGCCCCTAGATTTCATTAATATATTACACTGCCTCTGCAAGCCATGCCTGAAGTGAAGGTAGCTCTGATAATAATATGTCTAGTTATGAAAAGGAGGAAACCATAGAAACATCCAACAAAGAGCATGTATGCCTTTTTTATTTAACAGTAACAAATTGGAGCCGAAGACAATTATCTGCACATCAGTACCTAACACATTTCTTCAGTAGCGTGAAACTGGCTCTTTCTGCCACCTCTTACAGGCAACCACTTCTATTAGCAGGTGCCAGTCTGCAGTCACCACAGGATCCCCAGATTTGCCCCACTTTTGATTAAATCTCCCAGTGCAGATCGGTCACCTGTGAAGTCCATCTCTAGCAACATGCTAACTTGCCCAGCAGCTGTGATGTGGGCCTGTGAACATTGATAAATTGAACAGCAGAGAAGCCTGTCTGACTGAAACAAAAGTTAATGAGTAGGACTGAAAGGTACATGGACAGTGCTAACTGGATAAAAATACTGAGGAGCAGAGGAAACAGAGGTGTGTGTGTGTGTGTGAGGGAGGGAGGAGTGGATATTGATTACTGTAGATGAAATTCAAAGTCATCCATAAATACTTAAACATGTCAGACCTTGAGTGTGTGTGGCAGGGAACTTGTATGCAGAATCTCACCTATCAATAAATTTAAAGCAGAGGTGGGAAGCATGTGGCTTTCCAGATGTTGTTGGCTATGCAGGCTAGGAATGATTGAAAGCAGTCCCAAAACACCTTCAGGGCTGCACATTCTATACCCTGCTATAAAGAAATAGTGAAGTGAAAAGAAGAAAAATTCTGAACATCTTTCTTTACATAAAGATAAATTAAGGAGATAAAGATAGATTTGCTTTATGCTCAGTCAATGCTATTCTGTGGGGAAAGATCTGGCGTAGGTGTTTAACTATCATGGTCTGATCTGAGCATCACAATAACAGAAGCCTTTTTAAAAAGCCTGGATTGTTGCAAATGAAGTAACAGTGAATAAGTGCACTGGTTCTGCTTCAAAGGCAGGAGTAAGACAACCCAGGGATGCTTGCTTAATTACACATCACTTAATTGTGATGTGAAAACTGAGAATTCTAGATTGTGGGGAGTGAAAATTCTAGCTTGTTGGGTTGTCCATTTCCCAACAACTTCCTGGTCCTCACATCATGATTAACAATTCAGAGTGCTTCTGGATTGTTTAGCACAAGCAGGAGTAATTAAGCAGCAGGCACTGGCATACCATCTCATTCTTGCTTCATTCGCAGTAACCCAGGGTTTAAAAAACAACAACCTGGGTCAATGTAAAGTAGGCTATTAATGCAGAATGAGTTGGATGAGACCTCATGTTAAATCATGGTTTAGCATAACAAGAATGAAATGCAGTGAAATTTGTTAGCATACCCCTTCTCCTCTTGAGCCTGACCACAACAAAGCTTTGGAAGATTTTGTTTCCGTCTTTGATAAAGCATTGCTTGGCATGTTGTTGAAACTTGACCTACTGTGGTTAATTTATGTTCAGCCATTTCTTTGCTGCCTGACAACAAAAGTGGTTTAAAACACACAATGTATCTTTTGGGCTACATGTATTTCTATGAATAATTCAAGGAACAATAATGGGCAGTGGGCCCTCTGTGGCTTAATAAAGTGGGTTTTGTTTTGTTTGCTGGCTTTTTGGGTGCCTGTTTTTCCAGGAACTTTATAACCTGTCTTGGACCATAAAATATAGGAGCGCATCCCAAGGAATAACAATATTCTTTTTACAGAAATGAACATACTTTAGCAGCTGCTATTCAGTTCATGGCACTTAAAAATGGAATGATTATAAAAGCAGGTTCATATTAAAACAAACAAAACCATTCCATTATACTGGCTTCAAGGAGCACATGGATAAGTCAAATGATAATATGCTATAAAGACAGTTCTTGTATTCAGTTGGTGGTGAAGCAACTCAAAAATGCTATCTGCACATGCTATTCAATCTGTTCTTTTTTCAAAGTTACAACCACCTCTACAATTTTAAATAGATAATAGAGTTTCCTTTCATTTCCAAACCCTAAATGCATTTTCTAAAGATAAAAAAGCACTCTACCAGTTGGATCAAAGTCTGGAAAATAATCAGGGCAATTTTGGTCAGCGAATTCTCCAGCAGGTGTGTCATCCCAGCATAGCCATCCATCCCACGTCCGCTTACAAAACAGCCCTAGAAATTCAGAAGAAACACAACTTTATTTCTTTAGGAAAATCTCACTGAACTTCTTTTCCTGCTCTGACCATGCCTCTGCTTTTTCACTTTGTGAATTGTTACGATTCACAGAATGGGTTGGTAATGCTACTATTTTAAAAATAGGAAGTACTAGATTACTTACTGTTACTACTTACATCATACCCTGCCTTTCTTCAAGGAGATTAGAATGGCTTATGTGGGGTTTACCAGTCTGGTCTGTTGTCAAAAGGTCGCAGGGTTGAGCACCTGCCAAAGGACCACAGTTCAGTATGCCTCTGGCTGAGAAGGGCCCCTTGGACCTGTTCCCTCTGCGTCACCATGGCAATCTGCTTGTCCATCCATCTCTTACTATAGGCCAGAGGTGCATTAGCAAGCAAACAACAGAGCGGTGAGGAAGGACCGGGCAGCCTCTTTGTTCACTGGGCAGGGAAACAGGTGATTGCAGTAATGGGGAATGGGAAGATTGGCAACAACTCACAGCAAAAGCCACGTGGGGACCTGTTGAAGGTGTCTTGCCCAAAGGGTACCCTAACCCTGCAATGGAAGGAACCTCATTTTATTTCACAACACCACTGTGGGTATAATAGTTTATATTTGGGCAAGCTCATCCAATCAACTGGGCAATTGAATGTGGATCTGAACCTGAGTCACATGAAAATAACTTGTTTTTAGGATTACCCTCTAAAGCTAATCCTTGGCATTGACAAATGTGAAAAAATATCCATTGGTTCTGATGGTTGGGCTTGAACTGAGCCAGCAAAACTTTTAATCTTATACACGTGGATAATAAGCATTTTGCACAGAAGCCATCAGATTAATAGGTGTTCATAGATTTTAAGAGATGACAAAGGTTGTTGAACCAGAGTGCTGACAATTGTTCAGTGAGAAGACTAAACTTTTTGATTTTAGACAAGCAAACATTCCAAGATAGCTCTTTTTAAAAGTGATTGTTACAAAAATACATCATAATTGTTATCTTCTAAAGACTTTCAGATTTGTTAAATTTTCCTTTTTCCAAGTAGTTTTCTCCATATGTGCATGCATGTTGCATGCACATGTTCTTCTCCTAGAAACACTGTGGTAATAAAATCACTCTGCTAATAAATCATAACAACATTGTGGTGCAGGATCTAACTACACCCTTTCCTAGAAAATTGTATTTCTTTGTAAGGAATACATAATTTTCTCCCTGCTTTGTGATGCATTTTGCATGAGCTGAAAGAATCTCTTCATAGAGTCACTGGAAAAGATTAAAAGGGGAACTCAAATACAACTAAAACACATTTCTGAAAGACGGCAGGGTCAGTTATGTAGGAGGTTTCTTTTCCATGCTAAAAACATTTGTCATTTTGTGCAATAAAAAACATTTGTGCCTTTCAATAGACTATACAAAATCTTTTACTTGGGGAAATAAACAAACTCTCTTTGCACACTTTATTCTTTTTTTAATGAAAAAGAGTAAGCCAATTTTCTTTCTATATAATCTTATTCTGGGTACAGATCTCCAGGCTGCTTATTCATATCCCCAGTAATTTGGCCACATTAAAATAATTTTTTTGGTCCAATGTGCTTTTCAGTTCTGTTCCCCACTGCAGTTTTGACTGCAATGTTTTATAGTGGCTAGTATAGAGAGATTTTTCAAGGTAACAGACAAAAGCCTCCCCTTGTGAAAGGACACTATTTCAGGTTTTGGATGAATGTGCCAAACATTTCCCCAGGGGGCAGCAGAAGAAAAACATTTATAGAAAGATGCAAACGCCTGCTGCTGCACATCTTTAATGTTAATATGTCCCCCAAAGGGTGCTTTTTAAGACCGTTTGTTAAGCTTACTTTTTACGATAGCCAGAATGCCATGAGTTTCTGATGAAGAGTTATACGTGGGCATCGACTTCCTGCTCTAAGTGACTTTCCTGCCGTGTGATGCCAGCACCTCTACTTGAAACATATTCCACAGAAAGAAGTTCCACACATCCATGGCATTTACTTGTAGGAAAGTGATTCTTCTACAAATAAAGTGGGATGGGCGGCAGTAAGACTGTCTGTGGTATTCAAGAGTAAAGGCAGTACAACTGCACAGGTGGTTAAAAAATACCACTAGGCCGGGGGGTGGGGGGTGGGGGACTGTTCCAGTCTTGGCTTGCCTTCTGAGGCATCCACTTTTCTTTCTATGCAATAAGCACAGACTATCTGTGGAGCTTGTGTGTGATTGTTTCCAGAACTTCGTGTGCCAGAACTCAGCGTGCCAACTGTGTGTTGGATAACACCACCACTGTTAATCATTTTACTGATGGGTTCAGGGCAACTGATGGATGCCTTTCTGCAAAGCCGAGGCATTGCTTTTCTGCAATCAGTTAGAAACCAAAGACATTTTGGTGCGGGAAGTGAGACCTCACAGTCTGATACTTTACACCTCTCTACTGCATGATCGAGACTCCAGTGAGGGCAGCCACTGCACCCTAATGTAGGTTGGGGCAGCTCCTATTTTTTTAGCTGCTTCCTTTTCAGATGACTAATTGGTGCCAGGGTCCTGCAGAAGAAGGCTGCCTTATTGACTGGTTTTATTTCGTGATTGGCTTCTTTTCTTCCTTTGGTAGTAAAATACCACTACTTCAAAACACAAGAAAGAAACGAGGGAGAAGGAAGGAAGGAAGCTATCAAACCACATACATAAACCCAGTGGGGAACAGATGTTTGATAATTAAGGGACAACTAAGTAGATATGCATCACTAATCCCTAACCCTAACCCTGCACTAAGTAGCAGTAAGTGGTAAAATCTATACAGAACAAAATTTCAATTAAAAGCACAGTGCTTTAATTCCTGTTCACATGCAACAGGCTGCTGCTGTAATTGTGTGTTTTCCTTTATTTTGCAAAAGGAAAAAGTCAAACACAAAACCCTGCTACAACTTGGGTCTGAAAACCACTCATGGCAACACCAAAAGCTTTGGAATGCAGTGATCTGGTAGATTCTGAATTCTGTAAAAAGTGACTGAGCAAAGGGTGGCCATTTCAGATTTAAAAAGCCAGGGTACAAGCAAGGACAAGCAGACAAATCTACAACCTGGTTTGAAAGAAGTATTTCCCCACCTTATATATTCAACTCATTTTCAAACTAAGGGGGGCATTCTAAGCATGTTTAGACAGAAAAAAAACTCTGACAATTTGCAGTATTCCCCAGCCAACCATCTTGGAAGCTGAAGGAGCTTTTTCCATCTAAACATGTGCACAATGGCACACTAAGATGTTTTATTGCTCACACATGTTATAATTCAGCTATTGTAAAACTTGACTTTTTAGAAAGTTCTTTCTAAAGAACTGCAGCCTTGCATTAATCACCAAACAGCTGATATGACCAATTCTCGTGTTGTAACTGATTACTCACAGTGGCATCCCCCCTCAATTTTTCTTTATAACATTTCAGAAATGCATTAAGTTGTAGTCTTCTTTTTCTCTCTCTTTACCTTGTTTATTGTAAGGTGGAGCTCTGTTCATCCTTTCATAGCACTTGAATTGTGAATCTACGATCTTCTGGTGTATTGCTGAATGTTCAGTTGCTATGGGCTCTAATGTGGGGTCAGTATAACTTACAGTAGAAGAAAGACTTGGAGCCATTCTCTGTGCAAAGAGGAAAATCTGTTAATGTATGTGAGTAAAACCGGGCAAATATAATAAAAAAAGAGTCATTCTTACTTCATTCTTACTTTGCTTTGGCTCATATATTTCAAGTCCCAAGATGTGATGTTTTGTTAGCAAAAATGTATAGTGCTTTCCCCTTTATGGTAGACTTCTTTTGAACAGGCAAAATATAGGCTTGAACATGACCTCACAAAGGACAGCTTGTTTGATGACCTACAAGAGTTTCTGTTGTATTTCCTTGTTCAAACAGTCCCCATGACACTGGTGTGGCAAGAATAGCCATTCATTTCAGTCAGATGCTGTGCAACTTCTGCACAATCCTTTGTTCTTTTTTTATGAATGGAGACTGATTAGCTGCCATGAACTGTGGATGTTACCTTGCCACACAAACCCACTGGGTGAGCACACCTGTGAATGGGTGCATTCAGGTGTTGCCGCTTGTTCCTGTGGAGTGGATGCAACGGTCACAGAAGTGGGCTTCCCCTCATGCAAAGGGAGTTATCCATCCTCTTTCCCCCCTCCTGCATAGCCCCTCTTGGCACCCAAAGCTGCTTCCCACTCCTTGTTTGTCCTGCAGAGACAATGGGCACAATGGGGTTATGGGGACAAGAGCCTGCAGGAGTGGGAGGGAAAATTCATTATGCTTGCAGATGATCAAAGCTGGTTCCAACACCATTTTTTTTACTATGTCAAACAGCATTGATAGATGGATTGATTGGATTTGTTTGAGAGCCACCCCTTAGCATCACACTCTTTTGGGAAGGAAAGGAAAAATGACCCACTGTGAGAATCTAAATCTCCCGAATGACAAATAGATGGTCCAGAAGTCAAGGAATTTGCTTACAAAGAGTTCCAGCAGTAATGCAACATAATTGTGTACTGTATTGAGCAAAATGCCCCTTGGGAACAGGTCTCCCCCACCTCATATGCCATGCTCAAGACAGAGACCTCACTCGGCTAACACCAAAACTATATAAGGAGATGAGAGCATTTTGAGACTGGACAGCAGGCACAGTTCAGCAGGGACAGCTCTCCCCTACTGTAGGGTTGCCCCAGTTGACTGGATTTGAAAGCCAGCAGAAGTTTGGTTCAGGCAGTTTCAAGCAGAGGATGGAAATGGTTAAGAATTAATCCTAATGGGCAAGATTGTACTGGCAGCAACTCTCCAGAATTTCAGCCTTTTTCATTCTTTCCTGGAGATAACAGGGATCAAAACTGGGATCTTCCTTATGTAAAGTATGTACCCTATCCACTGTGGGCCCACTGTTCTTTCTCAATACAATCAGGCTACCAGGATAAATTCTTGGAGGTTGAAAACTGGAATAATACTGTTGCATTCCTACTTTTTCATCCAGCATTTAAAATAATTTGAAACCTAGTGAAAAATATGTAGGTTACAAGTGGCTTTGGCTATCATCTATAACATTTTTTGAACAGATTTTACTCAATCACACATTTTTCAGTGCACTCCATCAGGAATCACCCTCCCAGACAAGTGTATATTTTTAATCATCACAATAATACACACAAATACCAAAATAAAACAGATTAGCAGGTTGCACACTATATGTGCGAAATTAAAGTGGCCCTTAAAACTCAATATAGAAAATTCATTGGCAAATAAGAAGAGTTGGATCCAGAGTATGTCTTCTGTGGATGGAAGGGTTCCATTCAGGGAAGAAGCCTCTGACAAATTTTTATTTTTGGGGCAGGAGTGTCCTCATTTCTCCCTGCACCATATCTCCTGATTTCAGCAGCCCTCAGTACAGATTTTCAAGAGGCTGGAGGAGTTACCTTGGGAAGAATGCACAGGGATGTCTGTATTTGGTGCTTTGCTGCATGTGATTCAGCCCAAGGTCTTTAGCACCAGAAAACCTCCAGCTTAGACCCAGGTTGTCTTCCCTGGAAAGTGTATTACAAAATGGGAGGAACTGCATCTGAAAAGCCTCTCTTACATGTACTAAACCTTTGGAGCTCTCTGAGAAAGATAGCGTATACTAGTAGCATAAATGGAGTTATAGTCCACCCTAATGATGAGGGAGGTGGGGAAAGGCTGCCACAGAGCTTGCACCAGGAGGAGTGTCCCCCATAGGGCTTTCTACCAGCAACTACCCTGTGGGGAGCAAGGATTTCAGGATTGAGAGGGAAGCAGGAGAAAAAACAATACCTGCCACAAACAGATGCAGCTTCCCAGATGACCATGCTGTCCCTTAGCTATATCATCAAAATCCAGGGTGCAATTCTAAAACTGTGCCTTGACTTTGTAATTTTAAGAATTATTCTTATTTTACTTACAGTGCATTTTCTACATTACACGTAACCACAAAAGTGACATTTATATAGGAAAAAGTACAAAAATCAGAAAATGTCATTGTTGCTGTAATGAATACAAACATTATTATTTGAACACACGTGCGCACGCACACACACACACACACAAACACACACACACCAACATACCACCCTTTCAGGATGGATACAATTTTGTACAATTTAACTGATCATTCCAGATATCAAACCTGGAATCAAGCAGTTTCCTTTGGGAAGAGTAATACAACATTCAGGCATCTCAACTGAAAAGGTCCATTCAGAATTGCTCAGTTTAAGATGGCATGCACAATGGATTTTTGAAAACTTTTTAAATAGCAAACATCCATTTCTTAACACAAATCTTTTTGAAAGATCCTCAATTTCCAAAGAAGTTTGTCATGAATTAGTGCTGGGAGCTGAGTTTGAGAAAGACAAACTGAAAGCTCCCTGAGCATGTGGATCTGTCTACACAGTCCTTTGGAAGAACACATTGGATACAACATCATACATAAACTTAATTTTCACAGTAAATGATTATGCCTGGAAACAATTACTGCTGGGGTAGTATTTGAAATGGGAAAAATAATGTTACCATGTGTAGGGAAGTGAGTATAACTTGAGCATACAGATAAGAATTCTTTATTCTATAGCAATGAATGCTTCAAACTTAGCAACCGGGGTGTTTGCTATGTGATGAAAGGGGTCAGTAATATTCCATCTGAAGATAACTGATTAACTGATGTCCTATGTGGCAGTTTAGCAGCCGTACATATGATGTCACTCCTAAAAGTACAAGTAAATGACGTCATACATACGACCACCAAGCCATCACGCATTAAATGGCTGTTATCAAGGTTGTGTTTTTTGTTTTGTTTTTTACTACGGGAGGAAAGAGCAGATTTCTTTGAATGATGCCAACCCCTTTATACCTAAAAGATGTTAACAAAGTCTATATAGAAGCAAATTCTATCTTCATTAATACTGAGACTCACTATTGGACACTCTTAAATAATTCACAGCTAACAACCAATTAACAGAAAAACGTCACAGTCTCTATGACCACGGCACTGCGTGATGAGAACGGAATGCAAAAACATTCCCCAAAAAGCTTCCTAGGATGAGCAAAAGGCACTTCCATCAATACTACCAAGTGAATATTGAATATTACATTTTTGTGACCTTTAAAGCAAAATGCCATATCAGGTACAATTTCCCGTCAAATCTTAATGAAATATAATAAAGCAGAAAATCTTTGAATGTCAAATAAAATGCAAATCTCAAATAAAGTTTAAGTTGGTACATCTTATCTATCTCTAATCACCTCTGCCCCACCCACTGTGATGTTTAGCACCACGAAGTAAATGAGTCCTGTCTATCAAGCCATGAATTTTCCTTCCAGCAGCCACCGGAAGTGGGGAATTTCACTCCATAGTGCCTGGGAGTAACTTGGTGAGAAGTAAAAAATGCTTCAGCTAAGGGTATATTAAAAAAACTGCAACAGGGACATCAAACCCTGTTTGACTGGAATATGTAGCTCAGCTCTGAGATGAACAATTACAAAGGGACCCTTCCATTTTAAAATGTTTTCCCCACACATGAATAAAAATGTAAGCATTGTTCAAAATTCTGCAGCCTCATCAAACATGAAAACATAAATCTATTGAGAAGATGTTTGAAGGATATTGCTGTTGTATTAGAGAAGCCTAAAACAGTAACAGTTAAAAGCTGAAGTGATGCAGCTAAAAAAACAGGCATCTATAAATACTGCTCTATTATAAATGCTGCACAAAACATGTGGGTTGGATCCAGACTTAGGCTGAATCAACCCTGGAGTAACAGGACTTCCCCACCTGCTCCATTCCACAGTGGTGGCTTCAGCCCTTGGAAATGCAAGAGTCATGAGAACCCTGATGTATTGAGGATCACCAAAAATTCGGCAGAGGAACCTTTTTCAAGCATAGCCTTTCCTCTCAAGTAAGTTTTCTTCAACTCACAGAAGACAGGCCTTGGATCCAACTAGCGCATTGCAATCCTTAAAGAGAGTTAACTAGAGACTAATCCTTGATGAATGCAATGGAACCTGTACTGTAATTCACCCAATTCTACAAATTTGCATGTCCTTTTAACTTTGTTAATTTAAAACAGAAAACAAAAAGCAGGACAACAGTTTTAGTGCTGTATGACTGAAAATATTTTTAATATAAGTTTCTGACAATTTATCCACATATAACAAGCAGCACCTTCCAAGTATGAATGACCTTTTGTAAGTGACTGTAACAGATAAGTGGCATTTATCTCAGATCCAATGTTCAGTGGATTATTCTTTCTCTAGTTGTGTACTGCCAGTTTTAAGCAGAACATGACTTTGTGTCTTATCCAAGACTACCTGAGAAAATAAACCTGAAAGTTCACAAGGACTTTCCATTAAAATACAATAGCTTTTAAGCATGTCTTATCTTGAGAAAGGGCTTAAAGAAGACACTTTTCCAGATTTGTATGTGTCCTTATTCCACTTAAATACTGCAGTTCACATTAGCAGGTGGCCAAGCCCAGATCTAAGATGAAAATGTTGGTCTTGTGGCAGTGCCAGGACCATATCCCAGTTCTACCAGTAATGGAGAAGCAGCACTGATCTCTGTCATCAAGACATACCAGTGCATTACCAGATCAGATGTACCTCAAGCAGAGAAAAGGGTCTCTCTGGTCCACTGGTATGGCCTTTCAGGGGATAGTCTGAAGGTATGAGATGGACCTATTACTGAAGCTTTGGGTCCGTTCATTTTCGAGATAGGAGAGGACCAAGGAATCCTACATGGGCAGGCTTTATTTCCATGATGGAAGAAGGTGGAATATAAATGAAATAACTAAATAAAATACAATATTCTGTGGAATGACCCCCAAATTCGACCCCAGTGATTGATACCTACACATGCAATTCAGTTTTATGCTTAAGTGCAGGGCTGTTTTTCACCAGTTGGGACCCTAGTAGGTGTGCAATAAGGGAGTGTTAGCTTTTTGTGCCCTTAGTGCAGTCCTGATTTGGTCTGTATCACCTACACACTTATAATTTGCAATACCCCAAAAGTCATCTTCATTTCAAGGAGACCTTTCTTGCCAAAGTAAAGCTCAGGCATCTAGACCAGGACCATGGCAGAGGGCAAAAGACGCAATATGGTCCTACAATATGGTCTTTTTGGCATCCACAATATGGTCCTACCCCAGACTGAGTGTGCTGCATTGACAGTCTGTGAAAACTAACCCTGTACCCAAAGGCAGAGCTTCACCCTCTCATGTGTAGCTTGATCTTCAAACGCATCTTTTGTTTTTTTATAATACATTATCGAAGTACCTTTGCTACTGCTGTTGGGGGTTTAGTTTTTACTTACAATTAGTAGAATAACCAGTAAGAAGAAACCATTGCTTTTTTTATCCATTGCAGATTCTTCCTGATGCAATATGTCCTTTCTGGCCCTACTGGGAATTGGAAAAAAAACAACATACCATTAGATCTTATTTATCCATTACCAATCAAGACAATATCCTTGTTTTCATGGAATAATTTTTGTAAAAGTTGTTTCTTAAACACTGTGCATATGTGTGCACATGCATAAAAGAATAGCTGCACTGATAAGATTTTCCTATTTTTTTAATCTTCCAGCAAGCCTATGGCTCCATATCCCAAATCTTTAGAGCACACAGCAACATCCTTGCATGAAGTATTAGAGACATTAAAAACAGAAGAAATACATATCCAAGGGACTCATGGTATCCCCCCACTCCACCCATGAGCCTGTTTTATGTTGTTCAGAAACTAAGAGCAGTGGTGTTTCTGTGTATGGAGGGGGGAAATTGTATTTCACTAAGGCACCAAAATACCTTGAGATGGCCTTGCACATTGGAGGAAGCTGGTATCGGAGCTAATGGATCTATCCACACATGACACCCCAAAATTTTCTAATTAATTTTCCTCCTAGTATCTAAATGTAATTCTCTAAATATGTGCCTTTTGCCGAGTTTTTCTCCCTTTGCACATTCAAAGCTCATTATTCACTAAAGGATACTCGATAAATGCAGCCACCACAAAATGTATCTCTGAGCACACGTAGAGCGGTTTTTTGAACCCAGCCTAAACAACTACTTCCAGAAACCTTCCTTTTGAGTATATCTGAGCTTGAACCCTTCTGAGGACCCATTTGGAAGCGTGTATGCCTCTTTTCTATATGCCTATTCTCACTCTCTTGTGGGATATGGTTTTTTTTTTTAATGGACAGTGATAAGAGTCAGAGTGAGTGTATACAGCTCTCAAAATCAGAAAACAAATCTTGGGGTGATATACACAGGAGCCATATAAAAGTCCATTATTAAAGTTATAGTTATGAAGTTCATAGTTGTATAGTTCAGTTACTAAAGAAATCAAACCATAACAATAGAAATGTATGTGTTAGGAGCGAAAACCTTCTACTTCCCCCTGCATTTTCTCACACATATTTATTTACCAATATGTTGTTTGTTCAAAGCTGGAAACAACAATGTTGCAGGGATAAAAGGCTATTGGCATGCTGCTGCACGTGCTTTGGATAAATGAATGTTGGAGGGTGAACAAAGGGTGGCTGGCTTGCCAGGAAACATATAATGGGATATCAGGGACCAAGATCAGTCTTCCCTTTGTTTCCATCTCTGTGTCTGCTAAGCAGCCTTTTGTAATGTGGGACAGTTAGTTCCAACTGCTCAACCATTTAACCATACTGAGATTAGGTTAGCTTGCCCTTGTCACAAATGATAAGTTGCTTAGATTCTGACGAAAGGCTCACTAACATTTTTAATAGCTTTCCTCATGGATAATCGAACAAAGGTATTTCCCTGCTAGATGCAGTCCTTTCTGCCACCTCTGCCTTCCTCCTTTATCATTTTTTCCCTTCCATCAGCATCTCCCTGTCACCATTTCCCACTGTCACCACTCCTTCTAAATGGCCACTGTGCTGCTTGTGCATCTAGTGACTACATCCCAACCCAGGGATAGCTTAGAACTTACCACCTAATATTACCTATTGAAGAACCACAAAGCGATGAGCAGAGCATTTCCTCAGATTGCTAGACCTGAGATCAGAAAAGAGCTCTGAGCTAGGACCAGGGACCCCCCTTGCTTCTCTGAGATCAAAAATGCAACTTTGGAGAAGAGGCAAGGGGGGCATTCCAGGCAGTGGAGAGGGAAGGGGCAAGAGCCACCAGAATTCAAAGCATCCTGGCGGTGCCCCAGCATCCTTCCCTGCTTCTCTTCACTGCCACATAACTGTAGAAACTGGCCATCTACTTGACAAGAAGGATAGGAGAAGCACGGAGATGAAGACTGCCTCCACACTCTTCCCACCTTGTATAGGATGCGCACAGTCCTGAGTTCAGAGGCTTATGGACATCCCATTTGGATTGCACACTTCATCTGAATACATAGTCCAGAGGTGAGCAAGTGGCAGAGCTGGAAAGGCATGCAAACCTTGGCTTAATTTCTTATAGCCTCCAGCTTCATTTCATTTCAAAAGCCCTCTGCAAACCATCAGTTTAAACCTTGAGCATGAACAATCCATACTGCTCCCAGCAGCCTACTCAGTGCAGGGAGGAAGAAAGAGGTGTCAGAAAGAAAGAAACAGGGAGAACGCTGAGGGGAGGAGATGGCTTTGGGAGTTTTCCAGGCCCTTCCCCAAACATGGCAATGTGAGCAGCAGCATTGGTTTGGAATTCCTGAGCTCCTTCTCCAGTGTCCTGGAGGTCCCTTTGGCTTCTTAGAAAGTACCAAAACAACAGCAACAATCCACTATCTATTTGTAGTTCTCTATTATGAAGAACTGCTTTTCTGAGCGTAGTTTGTTTGGACTTCATTGTGGGAACTGAGAATACAAGGGGTGAAAATACACAGGTACCCTGCTAAGGAAAGGGATTCAGAGCCAGCAATGCTTAATCAGAATGGCATGGATAATTATGTCTTGCTTCCCAAAGAAGCTGAAATCCCCTTACAGAACTGTCTCAATTCTTCCTGCACAAGAATAGCTGAGCAAACAGTCTCTGGACTTAAAAAGAAGGATAAAGCTAGTAAAACTAATACTTTTACTGCTGAACAGAGACTGCCATACAGAACTGTGGAGTTGCTGGAGGAATGTTGTGTGTTCACTAGCCAGATAGTTCAAACTGTCTTGGAGCATTTAGATTTTATCATAGAGGAGCTGGTTCGTTTGGATTACAAGCTCCAGTAACACAGCCTAAGGAAAAGGAGAACATGCTTAATTTTGTGTTACCAAACAGGCTAGAGATAGCAAAAGAAGCAAGAGTGCCCGCTCACACAAAGAGTTTAGTGCTGAGACCTTGTGAAGTTGTGCTTTGTCTGTTTCCCTGCATGGGCCCCCTCCCTCATCTGGGCTCTGTCTCTTGGGCTAAGCACCATCTGAAATTATTATTAGATCTTGTTGCTGGTGATGTAGATTTGAAATCAATTCAGGGTCTGATTTAGCAATAGACAATGTAAGAGAATTCTTTATAACTTTTAGTAGCTTCAGAATCCCAGCTCTAATAATGAAAAGGAAGACCCATTTGGTCCAGAAACCTGTGGTCCCGTTTCAATATTTCCAAGACACAATCCCTACTTGCTTTAAAAAGGGAGAATATGAGGGGATGATGGGTTTGCCCAGTATTGGCTCAGACACTGTTAGGATGGCTGTTTGTGCATCACCAAAAGAGGCCAGAAGAGGACACAGATTTGCAACAAATTAGCAAATGCTAATTTGCATTTATAAAGTTATGTATGCTAGTCCCTATATATAATTGTCAATACAGAACAAAACCTTTTAACTTAAATAGGAATACAGTACACCTCAGCATAAAAGACCATGAGCAGGTGAACTCCATTTAGTCTACTGCCCAGGTACGAACTGTGGATGGACAACTTTGAGGCTTCTCGTTTCTCTTCTTAGGGCTCTTAATTTTTAAACTAGTCATGGATAGGCTATTCTTTCAGAGAACACTTCTTTATAAAAAAGGATCTATCACCAGCCTGGGTCATGTTCACAATCAGTACATTCTGAACAGACTAGGCTTGAGATCATGTGGCCCTCAAGAGCAAGAAAGAAAGATTTCCTCAGTGTTCATTCCTGATCTTAGCCAGTACAGATCCGACAACCACTCCTGTTTTGGGTTGAACAGGAGGGATGCTCATGCTCCTGGCATCTCTGTGAGCATTCTGTGCAGACTGGTTGTCCATTTGCTTTTAAGATGTGCCATTCCAGAGGAAGCTTTCCAACCTGGCTCTGCTCTGTTTTCTCATGGCTCTGTTTACAGTGCACATGGCATGTGGATCAATGTTCAAATTGCTGCTCAGGAAGCCAAGCCGTAGCCCAGCATCATCATGTGGATCCAACGTGAGAAAGAGGTTAGTTCATGGTCCACAGTCTCAGGATGGCCAACACTACAAACCTCTCCACAGTTACTCAGAAGTAAGTCCCATTGTGTCTGACACCTAGTAAGTGAGTTTAGGAGTACTGTGTGCATCATATTTAACCAAATAATCCATTGTCACTGTCTGCGAAGGAAACTTTGCAGGTATGGTGTTACTTTTATTTTTTTTAAATTACCTGTGCAATGTGCTATTTAAGATCAGTGGTGCAATGAAATCGCCTAGAAATGCACATTTTTATGACTTTAAAGCAATAGGTTTCACATACTTAATTTTATAGCAGTTAACATTTCATTATTAAGCCTTTAGAGGATACTATTAAATTACAATAATATTTCATAACACTTGATACAACCAATTCTGGGGCTTGCCATAGTCCAGCCAATGTTAATCATTTGTAAGCCTCAGTGATTTGTGGGACAGCTTTAAGCACATATATAATACCCTCAGAGAAAATCAGTGGCACTTTAAAATATGCTTAACTTTGAATGGAGGTGCCCTGAACTATCACCAGCAAAATTCTTGTATTTAGAGCAGTGAAGCAAAAAAGACTATCACTTAATCTTGAGCCAGATCTTTTCAGCGATGTATACACAGTGTTCCTGTATGACTGGACTCCCTTTCTCACCTCAGAAAAGGTATTGTCATCATTATTACCACTCTTAATATTTATATACCACCTTGTATGTAAATTTACAAGGTACAATGGTGTAAAACATTAACCCAATAAAAGCAATTCAAAACCTGCAATATGAACAAATTAAAAGCAGAGGAAAAGTAGCTGCTGGGATGGTACACAGGAAAATAAGTAGTTGCCCCCACTGAGCGGGCACTGAGGTATGTTCAGGGCCAGCATTGGAAACCAGCATTGTCAAGCATGACAGCCTCATAGGGTCTCCCTTGAAATAAGCCCCTGGGAGTCGCTCCTCCTCTTGGCCATTGTCACTGGCTTATTTACCTTTTCCTTGGTCTGGTTCAGACCATGCTTGAGTTCAGGAGGAGGGGCAGGAGATGCCACTGCCCATGTGATGACTGGCCCCCTGCAGTTACCTCCAATGATGAGCAGGAGGATGAGGAGCAGGAGCAGCTGGGGAAAATGAGTCTCCCCCGAGTTACAGCTCCTCCCCTTACAAACAAACCCCCAAAGGGCATGTGCTTCAACTCAAGCTGCAAGCCACTTCAGACCATGCTGTCATAAGGCACCTAAATATGAGGTTATGGTCATGGAGACAAGCAAAGCTCTCCAGATGGCTGATCCTTGCAGGAAAGCAAATTGCCACCTCTAGGATGGGTGAGTGAAAATAACAGCAGCCTCCACTGGAGGCTACCTTAAAATGACCGTTGTTATCTATTTTCCCTGTTCAGGCTGACTTTAAATTAGCACTTGGACCTCTAAGAGCACCATTGTTTCAGGGATGGTTCACCTGAGATTGAGAGCTTATGTCCACGGGAGGCTGGAGTCTCCTATGTCAGTGGGACTTCTTGTTGATTTCACCTTATTATTAGAGCTTCAAAGGAAATATCCATGCCTGAAGTTCATCTCCAAATAGGTTTACCACCATGGAAAAGCACAGATATCTCCTGTCAATCTGACGGGGGGAAGCTGCACTGACATAGGAGTCACTGGCTTTCCCTAAGCTCTCAGTCTAGCTCTCACCTCTTCCTAGCTCTCAGCCGGGTCCCGATTTGTACACCGGTTGGATGTGTCAACCCTATTCCTGAGGAAAGTTCTTTTGCTCTGATGGTCCTGGGAGCTGATGTCAGGGGAGGTCCAAGAGCCAGCCAGAAACCCAGGCAACTGGAGTGGGAGCCTCTGGATCTGAGGCAGAGATGTCTTGATCCAATGTCCTTTGAAGAGAACACACAATCCAGGTCTGGACAGGGCCAAAGGCTTTGTCCTCCGGCATTTAAGCACCTCATCCCAAACCACAGGAATAGTAGTATCAGTGGAACATTGCAGAAATCTTGTTTGGGACTGAGTTGTGAAGCAACCTGCCCTATAATAGGCCAGATAGTAAATCTCAAAATCACAAATTGAGTTGGAACAGCTTTCTCTACATTTTGGAAAATAATTACATTGATTTAGAATATTTTCTGACATACAATTCAAAGGAAATGAACAAAATTAGATCTTTGCATGCAATTTCCCCCATCATTTTTTAATTAAATGGTTAAATTTAATGCTAGAGGGTAATTTATTTTTCTGCCTGCGCAATTCAAAAATTAATAGAGCGGGTTCTGTCAGGAGTTGTAAAAAGTATTTAATGAAGTGTTGAGCAAAATAATGATTTTGTTCTAATTGAAATTGGGAATTGCTGCTGTCAAGCTAGATCAAAGCTCTGAGAATAAGCAGCACTTAATTCCTTGTGGCTGGACCAGATTGGGTGGCAACATCTAGATCTGTGATGTGTTTCCTAAGATTTCCTTAGCTAATTTTGATTTCCCAGAGGCTGAATTAAAAAGCTAATTTTAACATTATTTAGCAAAGTGCTGATATTAAAGCCATGGCTTCTTTTGGCTTAGTTTTCACTTGAACTAGTTGGAGTACAACATCAGCAAGGCCCATATTAAAATGCGTCATTGCACTGAGATGAAATCACAATGGAAATAGTTCAAGTAGGACATCTTGCAAGTTGGAAGAAGTTGTATTTACAAACATCCAGTGGGAGCAGATAGACAAAGTGAAGATTTGGATGGAAACAACTATAGTGTATAGCTGTTTCTCATTGCAGTCCTGAGAATTCTGGGAGGATTTAAATCCAACCAATAATGCATTGGTTCCTCCATGTTGGTAGATAGTACTTCCAGGGTATCAAGTTGATAGGGAGACAATGTATATATTGTCCTGGGTGTATATACAGGTCCTATGCTTCCATGGAAATTGGCATATTCAAATTTATCTTGCTACATTTTCTTTTTCTCTGTTTCCCAGAGATTTCACGATGTTCAAAGAAAAAGGAAAATGAACAAACTTGGGGTGAAAGGCAATCTGGCACCAGAGAGAATTAACTCAATATGCCTACAAGCCAGTCATGTGCCTTACCATTCAAGGCCTGTTATTACTGGCCCTTCCATTGCCAGCTCTTTTTATTTGCTCTGCCATATGTCTACTGAATTTCCTAAAAATATCACAGAGATAGCAAAGACTGCCCCTCAAATAGTTTCAAGAGCATGGAACCAAAGGTCTTTACATATCAGATCGTGTGTCAGCAGTGGCTGAGTCTTTAGGCTACAGGTGCGCAAATGATGGCCGTTCAAATGTCATTGGATTGAAAATCTCTGCTTTGTACTGTTGGGCATTGCGGTCCAACAGCATTTCGGAGGGTCAGTGATTGCGTGCCCCCACCCTGGCCTAAGAAACATTTTTAAAAATTGAGGCCAATAATGTAATCACCACCTCACTATTTGTTAAGCCCTCCTGAGAAGATCACTGAATGCTAAGGACTTCAGGTGGGCTGAAGTCTGGCAATGACCAGAGCACCTGTTTGGAGCTTGCCAATGCAACATGGCACGTTCGGGATTGAAAGGGGTGGGCTAGTGTATCAGGGATGTAGGGTGGGCCAGCATGCCCAGCCCCAAACCTTTACTCACCTTAAGGCCATTTGCATATAGCTGAATGCCTGTACAGGGCTTCAGCAACCCCACATGACATCACTGAAGTGCCACTGCCTGTATTATCACTGTTTCCTTCTCTATTGGAATCCTTCCTTCCAAATCCAAGTCCCAGCTTTCTTCAAAGCTCTCTGAAAAGCCCTCTTCCCTTCCCACTGTCTCATTTCTTCCTGCTTTTCTTAGCCCCAGTTCAGTTTCCCGAATCTCTTCCTGACTGTCTGCTCCGCTGTTAGACAATGGAATGCTCCGTGCTTGCTTTTAAAGCCTTCCCCCCTCCTCAGTTTCTGCATGTGTAAATTAAATATGATATTTGCACTTAGCTGTAAAAAAACACTTCCACTTTCTGTCCTATGTTAAGAATATTGACACAGAGAAAAAAGCCACACAGGATAGTTTCAACTGTGCATTTAGTTTAGTATCAAAACACAATCGGCTTTTCCCTCTTAAATGCTGTTTGCTTTTCCAAACCAACCAAGAGCTACACTTGAATTTCCCAGAAATAAGTATCAGGTGCCAAGGATTGGAAGCCCTACAGGACAGGTCCCTGTACCCTATTTCCTCGGGAAAGGGCAAAGTGATCATGGTATAAACAGGGAAACTCATAAGTCTCCTGGCCAGGGCACTAATTCCAGACCACATATATAAGGTCCAGAGCTGCTATATCCTCTGGGTCTAGAAAATTCTTGCTGGGGCAGATGTCACTAGATTACTGTCTTCTCACTGTCTGCCTGATTCCTGCCATCTGCTTGTTGGCCCAGAGGTACTTGCCTGCCTTTGGGCCCAGGTGCCTGAGGATGAGTCACTGTTTTGCTCTCAATTCTACGCTGTTGTCCAGGGGTGGGCAGAAAGTAGATTTCCAGATGCTTTGGATTCGTCTCACAGCATTCCCAGCCATTGCCATGCTGGCAGCAGTCTCTGGGTCTTGAACTCCAAAAACCTGGAGATCTACCTTCTGCCCACCCTCACTGTAGTCCAAAATGTAAACGAGATATGCAGTTGCCATGAAAGGTTTTTGTTTTGCATGCATTCCAAAGAACCAACCCCCTCCCCACAAAAACCACACCCCTCAGCGGATAATTTAGTATGTTGCCATCTTTATGCATTCTGTAAAATGTGTGGTGCTAATCTCAGTGTCTGTGGATCATGAAAAGGCAGGAATCTTTAACAGTGAGTTACATGCATATTTTCCAAAAGGCCTAAATTTAGAGCTGGGATAAATCATCCAAGCAGTACACGTAGGAGCAGCGAGGGAGTAACCCAGGGCATTAGGGAGCTTAGATCCTGTCTCCAAAGCCCACTAGTCAGATGCATGCAGTATGCGTGAGCGATGCCAAAGTGGCTTCTGTTTCCTAAAATGGGATGCACAAATGTTCTAATGGCATTTCTCCTACTATCATTACTGGCCTTTCAAAAATGTCAGTGGTGTGAAAAAGAGACTATTGCTCCACAACATGTAAACAACAGTGGGTTTAAAGCCTAGAGTTGATTTTGTAGAGGCAAAAAATATGTTGCTTTTTTCCTTGACATGTAACCCTCTCTCTTTGCAGCCATCTGCAGCAAGCTTTCAATGATCTTCAATTCATTCCTGCTTGGTCCCAAAATGTGGCACAAATAAAGAACCCTCTGGAAGCAGCTAAATTCCTTCACTTCTGTTTGGACCTGGTGAAGGATGATTGGCCATCATCACCTACATTCTTAGCCATTGCATCTCACCTTATTAATCTGCCTCAGAACTTGAATGTTTCCTGGTGACTATCAGCTATCAGTGGCTAGTGGTCATGATGACTCTACACTCTTCACTTTCAGAGTCAGTGCTATACTGACCAGGAGTATCCTGGTCCTTGGAGGCTTTCCAGAGTCATTTGTTTGACCACAGTATGAACAAAACATTCAACCAGTTCAGCCTTTATTCTGATCCAGCACAGATCTTCTTATCTTCTGACTTCATTGCAGAGATACTCCTTTGGGTCCTTCCACTGGCAGAGGTAAAGGATGCAGATGACCAGGGCAGCAGGGACCTCTTGGTTGTGTCACCCAGGATACGGAATGACTTCCTGAGAGAAGTACACCTGGCCTCCTCACTGCAAGCTTTCTGGCAGGCAGTGAAGGCTAATTAACTGAAGTGAGCTTTTTCAAGATTTTGATTTGTTATGCATTTGCTACTGCTATTCGGCTTGTTGCTTTGCCTGTTGCTGAGTTTTAGACAGTTTTTGTCTAGAATTAACCCACCTTGAATATGCTTGCTAAAAGGCAGGATATGAACAGCAGTGGATGAAATAGTCCATTCTTGGTGTGTACACTTGCATATTCCCATACTCATAAGTGCCTATATATAAAGATGCAAATAACATATCCACAGATGCATTTATAAACATATTTTGTTCATTTCTGAACAATAGCTGGAGATAATTGTATTGCAACATTTCAAGAATAAGACAATCCAGTGGAGAATTATGTTCTCATCAGCCCACTGGTCTAGGTGGTACAGATCAGATCAGTTCATTACACAATTCACAGACATCAAATTTCTCAAATATCCCTAAAAATATAGGAACAAACATAAAACACGTACATCACTTCTTTTATTTTCTCTTTTTAAAATCTCAATCAGAATGAAACACACTCAGCTACTTACTAGGTAGAAGACAATTCTAGGCTAGGATCCAGAGAACTGTGTGTCTCGTTCTTCAAGCCCAAGAAATAGTAGGCTTCATAATTCTTTAATAAGAGCACCCCATGTCACAGGACACAGCTCTTTTGAAATCAAGAAACATTTCCAAAGTTGTTTATGATATGGTTTAGGTTCTTACCACTCAAAGAAAAAAAGAAAAACATTCTATTCCAAAAAGACCTTTGATCGCACCTAAAAGTATCTCTCTGGCCATCAGAGTTATTCCATGATTATTACTTTGTTTAACTTTGTGTGCTGCAGAAATAGACATATAAACACTGTGGCACAGAAAAATTGTTGGCTTGCAGTGGAGTGTCTAGTTGACAGTTTCACTAGACACATGTATTTAATCGACGCTCACAATAAAAATAAACACATACCAACTCTCAAATAGTCCTTGGCCCTGATTCTATTTGGTGTCCCAGGATATACTTCTAGAACTGAGATAGTTCAACAGATAACATAGGAACCCACACTTCATTGAGTATGGGTCACATTTAAATCATTGAACTGTGGGTTCATGCTGAAATGTAGATTAGCATTTTGTTTGAACCTAGTCTCACTAACGCATGCATTAACTAGAACCAATCCATAAAAAGAAACTATGGTTTGTTGTTGAGTTGTGAATTGTGGCTTGTTCATGGTTTGTTAGCATGGATGAGTTCAGACAACACTGTAGCCACTGTAATTTTCAACCATCCATCTTTCCATGCCAACCTATTTCAATGCCAACCTACACTTAACCCACATACAACCCTTGAGTGTGGGTTATTGTGTTATTTGAACCTGTGTTATTTGAACTAAGGGTTCAAAGAAACCTGACTCCTCACAAGTAGGAGGGATCCTCAGGAGCAGGAAGTCTGAAAGACTGGGTTTATTTTTGCAGCTGGGTCTGGATGGAGTTCTGAAGATCATGCCATATAAGCTATCAGTTCCTGTCTATTCACAGCTGTAACAACACAGGTTTTATGCTCTGTGAATCCCAAATGAGCTTTCTGGCTTTGGCTTGATCTCAAGAGCATGCTTGTTCCTGTTCCTTGGCTTCCACCTTTGCCTTGCTTCTGAGGCCATGCTTTGTCTGTTGGCTTCCTCCTCTGAATGTGGCCTTCCTCAAAGATCTACCCATTAACCAAACTCCTTTGGTTTGCACAGTTGTTTGAATTTTTTTACGCATTTCATGGCTCCAAATATACATAAAATGTGTATTTTAAGGGAAATGCAAAAATAGCTTAGGGGAAAAATAGGTTAGGTCAATATTTTAATGAGTTAAAAGTTAGCTTGCAAGTGTGCAAAGAATAAGAAAGACTGGACTTGTGGTTCAGCACATGTAATGGAAATATTAAAACCATCCCTTCCTGTGAGAAAGAGTAGGCTTGAAACATGGTGAACAGCCTAAGCAAACCTGGTGAGCTTCCTGGCTAATAATACATGGCTAACCTAGTCTGAGAGGCTTAACCATGACAATACACTAGTTTTCATTGCAAAATTAAGATGAAGTAATTTGCCAAAGTAAACTCTGGTGAGTTAGTATTTGGTCTTCCCAACCATTCAGTGCACTTTTTCTTTTCAGGAAAAAAGAAACACAGAATGACTGCAATTCATCATAGCAAGAGTGCCTCTCCCAACCGCAATCTACCCGGACACTACGCTCAGCTTCTGGGGCCTTCCTCTGAGTGCCAACTCCAGAGGAGTTAGAAACGTAAAAACAGAGTGAGTCAGAGGGGCCTCCCAGGCCATCTAGTCTATGCATGTCTACCATGTGCATGTCCAGTCTATCCTTGAACACCCTCATTGATGGGACTTCTCTGGAAGCCCATCCCATACCCTGGGGGTCCTAGCCATCAGGAAGTATTCCTGGCATCCAAACTGAACCTTGGTTCCCTGAGCTTTGCTCCATTGGAATGCTTCCTGTCATCCTCATCAGGGGAAAACAGGTCTCAACCCACCTCTGCGTGACACCCTCTAACGTACCTATATGGTGCCAACAGTGGAAGGTGGCAACAAGGGGGAGGGCTTTCCTGGTGGTGCCCCCCCCCCACCCTCAGTCTATGGAATAACCTCCCCACCAAAGCCTGGCTCACAACTTATTTGTCATGTTTTGGTACCAGGTTAAGATGGCCTTCTTTTCTGCAACTTTTAATGGTTTACTCAGTCACCCAGAGGCTTGAGGGGGTCCTCCAGAAGGGTTTTGCAGAGTCATGCTTTCACTTTCTTATTTCTAGTTAGTCTTTGTTGTTGTTGTTGTTGTTTTGCTGTTTAAAATTTCATTTTTTCTGATTTTATGATATTTTATTGCAGCTTTATAATCTTTTTTATGGACTGTATAAACCACTTAGAGACCTTCAGCTGTGTGGTGATATAGAAATGCAAAAAATAAATATGTACATAAATATGATTCAGTCAATGGTAAGTGCACAAATCTGAATGATGCATGCCTGTGCACACACATACGCATACATTATGAACAAAGCTGTGTGATTTTGTAGGTAACTGCAACAACAACAAAATGATGTTGCAGTTTCTGAGGCTCTGAACACAAGCAAGAGCAGTGAACAAATATGGAAACAATGAAGCACAAGGAGAGAATAAATGTTCTGCTGCAAAGGACACTGGAATACCTCCTAGAAGGCTAGGGTAGAAAGAGCAGGAGAACACAGTGAGCCTGTCATCAGCAAGCAACAGTTTTCATTTACAGGGTGGCTTAGGGTGACTTCCATATGCATCTGTATGCATGAGTCTGTGCGTACAGAATGATAATTTGGGCACTCTCAGAAGTATCTATGGTAAATTCTACAAGGAGCAAGGACAGACGTCTTGTGAGTTTTCTGAACCTGCAGCAAAGACACAGTGCATCACAAAAATGGGCACCTATTTGTGTAAAATTTGCATGTGCTAATATAGTAATATAAACTGCAAATTAAGAAATAGCCGCTATACTTTTAAATAGAAGTCCCATACATTTCACTACAGTGGGAGAGACCAACTGCTGATGGGCAACTGGGGGCCCCTTTTGCTCTCCCTTCTTAAGAATGAACAGCCCTTCCACCAGAGAATGACTTCAAACAGAACGACTGTCTTCTGTAAAGTAGGCCACATTGCCATCCAACACAGTCTGTGACACCAACTTGAAGAATTGTTTCTGCAACATACATACAGAATATTCAATTCAAATATTCTCAGAGTTGGTGAATTCAAATATTCTCAAATACTCACACTGTTCATGTGCAATTTCAGTGAGGATCTAGTATGCTTTGGCTACAGGAAATAAATAAATGAAATCCTAACCAAGAGCACCTTATAAAACAAGGTCTAGCAGTTTGTTTGGGATCTCATACAACAATTTACTTCCACCCTGCTCCCCCCAGACTTCTGATTTTACTACTGTTGGAGACGCACAACTACTTTGAACCTTAGAATATCTTAAGAAATATTTAAAATGTTCCCTTTACGATGTTTATGCTTAAATGTTAGGAAAACAGTCCAGAATACTACACCTTAAAAGTCTAAAACTCTGCCACTGACTAGCCAAAATGGTCTTGGTTTTAAAGAGAAAATAAGAATAAATATATAGAGTGGTCACAATAATTTATTTGGCTAAGTAGAGGTTTTAGCATTCTGCTAATGTTGTTTCCACATCATAAGAACATTAATGTTTGAATTGGCTCTGAAGCTGACAGCACATGGTGTGGCTTCTGGCACTGGGATTATGCAGGATTTCTTTCCAAAAAGCTATCTACATAGAATGGAAATTTCAAATTAATATGGCATTTGAACCAAAGAAAGACCTCAAGAAATAAATTCTGTGTGAGTGTGCACGCATGCCTTTTCTCTCTCTCTCTCATACACAGCTTTTAGCATACATAGGTTAGGTTTATACAGTGTTTTGTATAGTAATATAAGTTTATTATTCCCACTGCTTTTGAACATGCCTCATTTGGCCAGTTTCTCTGTCTCTCTCTCTCTGTTCCAGGAAGCAACTGACACAGTGTATTTGGGTGTGCTTAAAATTCTTCATTAATGATTTTAGAAGCTTGAAATTGCAGCTGACTGAAATTCATGGAACTTATATCTGAGTAAATATGGTTAGGATTATGGAACCACAAATATTAGTGACCTGATACAGTTATTTAAAATGTCACAAGCAGATGAAACAAATTGCAACTCTGACTGAAATTAACTACAGACACAGCATCTGAGTGTGAAGCCAGCACAAAATATGTTAGAACAACCAGCATAGCTCATTAAAAATGCTATATTTTAGCTGGCAATGTTGAATCAGGATATGAATTGCTACAACAGCCACAGGAATGCTCCTCCATCACACTTTTGGCTCACAAAAGTGAAACTAGCAAAGGTGATTGTGATTGTCAGATGCTTGAACTTAAACTAGCTAACCAGTCATTTACTGGTAATATTTTAGATGTAGGAGCTTGTCAAGACAGCAAGTCCAAACAACACATAGTTGTTAAATGGCGTAGAAATGAGCATGCTGCTTCTTACTACAAGACTGCTCCCTCGGTAGCTGGTTAGAATTGTGAGCTGTTGTGGGAAAGACAACCCAGAGTTAGACACCAAGAACAAACCACAGGCTTTTACTCTGGACTGTCTGCCCCACAACACCACACAATTCTGGGTTTGGCCAGCACAGTTAATAATGCAGAAATCCAAGGACTTCAGCCAACTGAAATGTAAGCTCTGGCCTTTAACAACAAATGCAAAGCATTTGAACTGCTAGCACGAGGAAGTAACTCTGTGGAGGAAAAGGAAAAAAGCATCCAGAGTGATTATTTTCTCCAGTGACTTAATCTATGCTAATCTGTCACAAACAGTAAAACTTGAACGCTTCATTATCCCCTCACTCATTTGTGGGAGCTTGGGAGATGGGATCTTGGTGCTTGAGCAGATGACCTGATTGCTCCCAGGCTAAAAAATTCCCCGGAGCTGTGCTCTCTCTCTCATTCCCTCCATTGCACCACTGGCTAGGGTCAGCGTCCGTGTGCTGCACAGCTCTGAGCTGATGAATCACTGCATATAAATGGCAGTGAGTGAACACACACGGCAGTGAGTGAATGCAAGTCCTTACAGGTGTTCAATAGGCTTTGGGGGGGCGGGGGGGGGGAAGAAACGGCACGGGAGAAGTGACATTTCTGCAGCAGCCTGCTCTTGCCAGTGCATCCTCACTTAGGCATCTGTGTCGACTGGCATGACTTTTCTGCTATGCCTGACAAGGCCCTCTTTCAAAGATGCTGCACACTAGCACCACAGGATTGAGAGCAAATCTTTAAACAGTAGGAAAGTAACCTCATTACTGAGCAGAATCAAGGAAAAAGCAAAACTGCTGACACAAGCACAAAGCACAGTGTAGCCTTTCCCTGATTTCTCATTGTATTTTGTTACTGGGTTCCTGTAGCTCTACCTGCTCTTTGAGTTTTTAAATTGTGCTTACTTGTATTGTTTTTAAATTATCTATAGGCTACCTTGAGAGGACCAAGTCCTAATAAAATTGAAACAAAATGAGTAAGACACAGGAGACATGGGTTATATTTGGTTACTTAGGTGTTACAACAAATGCGAATTTTTGCAAGAACTATTTCAGATTAGCAAATGAAGGAAGAGCATGAAGAGATCAACCAAATGGAATTAGATACGAGTATGACTCCAATGTGGTAACATTCTATGATCACACTGCCTACACACATACTCTTCTGCATGATCCCTATACTCTCTTCCATGGGAGGCACAGCCCTCATGTCCTCTCCCTTAGTATTTCTCTCTTCAATTTCCCATCTTTTCTATTTGTGTCTTGCTGTGCAACCATGTCTCCGCCTGACTCTCGGCCCGCTGTGTCCTGTGTCACACAGAGCTATGTTAGGCTCTGTTTCGTTCAGAGACTGAGGGTCACCACCCATGTAAAGCAGCTACTACAATGTGAATCCACTCTTGAATGCTTGCACGTGGCTCGTCATCAGGTCCAGCATCTCGCTGCATTCCTCAGGTTCTGTGCTACTGACATGAAAACAGTGTATCTGGCCAGCTCATGGGCTGCAAATAGTTCCTTCTGTCCTCATGAAATCATCTCTCCCTGCATGTCAAAACGCACTCCTGGGATGTGTTATGATTCATGCTGCCCTACCATTTGCCCTGTCAATACTCACCAATCACCCATATTACTGTAACTTTGTGTGTAACCTCTCTGCTGTTAACTTATATGGTTCTGTTTATGCCTGCATTGTCACTCATGATAAACCCATTCTTCCTTCATCATCAACCCTGCTTGTGTGTATGTGACCCGCAACCTATAAAACATTCTATATATGCTAAGGGGAACTTGTAGTCAGTTGGCATACTGACCACCCGGCAACACTCTTGTAGTTTTGTCTCTGTCAGACAGGTTCCTGGGTGACCTTGCAATTAACTGCTATGGTTCAAGCACGGGGTTTTCCATGTGGATCTGAATGTACATTCTCCTGTTCTGCTAATCTGAGATTCCCTGACATTGACCTACTCTCCTCTGTTAGAATATTCTGCATCTCATTTGAAAAAAAAAATTCCTACCTGCATGTATTCCTGAATAGTATACTTTCTTTAAACCTTTTAAAACATTTCTTCATCCAGGTGAAGTGTACAAAACAAACCAATTCATAGTAGCAAATAATAGCACAATTAAAAGCCCCTCAAATAACCTTTATACAAACAAGAAAGCTGTGAAGCAAGAAACTATACAAGCAAAGGCAATATAGCCAATTAAAATGCTTCCCTGTTGTCCTTGTGGGACAGAGGATTCACAGTATGTAATGCTTGTTTTATATTGCATTTTCTACTAGGATATTATGAGAAAACTGATTACACCTTTATTATTTAAGTTTCCCAGCAGAGAGAATCTGTTTTGTGTATCCTACTGCATAGCCAACAGCATTCCTGTAGTTACTGGAAAAGCGGCTAAGGTTTTTTTGGGCTCTCAGACAACCTAGTTTTGATTTGCTCAACATGAATGATACACTGTTCTATAAGTCTTTGTATACAGTGAAACCCTATATCCATGGGGGATATGCTCCAAAACTCCAACAGATGCCTGAAATCACAGATAGTAGCCATCACTATATATTGTACAGTTGGTCCCACACATTCACAGGGGGTAGGACCCCCATAGAAGTGGAAGAACCATGAACATCTCCAGGGAGTCTGCTTGGGGATGACACACTCAGCCAGCCTCACGCACATGTTTTGTCTCTCAGTGGGTGCGAAGAGCCTGAGATATTAGTGGGTTTTTTCCTAGAGATAATTCTGGTTTTTCCATAGAGATATTTGGACCACAGTCAACCACAGTCAAGTAAAATCACGGTAACCATGATACGGTTTGCAATAAGCTTATCTCTTCTAGCTATTCTCTGGAATTCTGCATTCAGTTGGGTGCATCTTTCCTTTTCTCCTTTGCCTTTCGCTTCCCTTCTTTCCTCAGCTATTTGTAAAGCTTCCTCAGACAGCCATTTTGCTTTCTTGCATTTCTTTTTCTTTGGGATGGTTTTAGTTGCCACCTCTTGTAAAATGTTGCGAACTCCGTCCAAAGTTCTTCAGGCACTCTGTCTATCAGTTCTAATTCCTTAAATCTATTTGTCTCCTCTACTGTGTATGATGATTTTTTACTAGCCTTATTCACCAGGATTTCTATCCTTATGCTATGAGGATGTGCAGTGTCTCTTTCTGCCTCACATTAAGGCCAATCATGCGGCTGCTACTCTGCCAAGTTCAGGAGAATGGGGAGCATACTAATCATGACCAACCATCTCATCAGAACACAGCATGAAGCTCAGTGAATCCCAGTGGATTTTAAATCAACCAGGAGTGCAGGTCTAATGATTATGTCACTTCAAATATAGAAACGGAATAGGCCTACGTGAATGCCCACGTTATCACTTCCTTGAAATTTGATTCCAGGAGTCACTACAGCATTGCTACCTGGCTGCTTTCCAGGGTTGGGTATTAAGAGATAACAATATTCCTGCTCCTGAGAAGGTGAGATGTAATAGCCTTTTGAAGTAAGGATTGTGATAGCATGCTAATAATACAGAAATGGTAATTTCTAACAGTTTAGTAAAGCACAAGATAATCAACTCTTTTTGATCTGCCAGTAAACTTTAAAATTCTCTTCAGTTTGGCATCTGGAGAGGGGGAAAGAACCACCTGAAACCCTGTACAATACATTTAAAGAGCTGCTACAAGAAATAGCCATGAAAGGAATTTCTAAAGTGGAATTCAGTTTCTTCTTATGCAACTTGCCTTACTTTACTCTTTGGCCTTTCCAGATGAACAGAAAAGCTTCTATATCATAGCTTTGGAAGGGAAATTACAATATTACTCTGACTTTAATGAAGTAATCCTAGAAGTGAAACAAATTTCTTATCTTAAGAATAAAAGTCAATATTGTAATTTAAATTCAGTTTTAAATCTGGCTTTTAAATGTTGTAGTTCAATTTTGTGATGCTTCTACTGGTAAGCTGTGTTATACTGTATTTTATGTGCTGCCATGAATTGCCCAAAATTGCAATTGTGAGCTTCAGAAATGAAATTATGTATTTAATAATAAAGGACCCACTTTGTCTTTCGGTCAGTCCAAGGTATTCACAAAGCTCTCCTTCAGCAGTGTATTTTGAACACATCCATTTTCTTTCTGTTAGCTTTCTGTACTGCCCAGTTTTCACTCCTCACCCATACATAGCGATCAGAAATATAATTGTGTAGATGATCTTGGCTTTGATTTCCAGGGAAACATTCTTACATTTATTGATCTTTTCTCATTCCTGTATTGCCACTAGAGTTGCAATGCAGCCTACTGGAATCCTTCCCTCTTCAGTTCACAAAGTCTTCTCAAACTCAACTCTAAGAAAGTGAGCCAAGCCAAAAGGAAGTTTATGCATACTCATGGAACCCTCATTGTACAACTGGTGACCTTCTTCTGCATCAACATGTGTGGCATGAACAAAAGCATCATGTGCAGTGGCCTGGCAGGGCTTGATTCCTGGAGAATATTCGGCCAGAATTCACAGAGTCAAGCCCATGGAATCCAACAGATTCTCTTTCCACAATTGGATTCTTCACACACCTCTAATTACTGCCCTTCCTAGTACCAGCCTTCTTCAAACATCTTGGCTTCAGTCTCCATTTGAATTGATAATTGAGCCAAGAATGGAAGGAAAATCTTCAAATTTAAAGAAACCCCTATCCAATTAAGAGAGCATTCCAATCCAGACAGAATTTTGTTAATGCTACAATATTGTAGGAAGAGGTCCTTGACCAAGCTCAGCAGCATCACAGAGTGTCAACTGAGTTCGCAAAGGCCAACTTTACTACCACTACAAACTTTGCTTCCACTACAAACACAGCTTTTTACAGGTCACATTAGTTACATCTGGACTCTTCCTGAAACACAAACAAACAAGAAAGAAGAAACTTGGTATCACAAACAGTTACCACATGGTGACTTTTCCTGTGTCTTACATCTGGAGATTTCAAGGTACTAACTGTACTAACAGCAAAAAATCCCTGCCCCCACCACCACCTTAATCTTTCGAGTTCATTGAAAGATCCTTGGCCTTGTTATCCTTGGCTTCTTGATAACCTTTAAGCTAATTTTCTTCCACACAAGGTATGCAAAACCTTTCACAATTTCAATGTATTCAGTGTTGCCCTTGAAATTATGTAATTCTTTCCACAGTCATGTTTTTATTTTCTTAATGTTAAACTACAGTTCTGCTTTTGCACTTTCTTCTTTCACTTTCATTAGGAGTCCTTTCAGTTCATTGCTGCTATTTACCAGTAATGTGGTATCATCTGCATATCTTAAATTGATGTCTCTTCTGCAATTTCCATCTCTTCCTCTGATCCTAACCTGGTGTTTGGGGTACAAATTGAACAGATAGGGAGAAAAAATCCACCCATGACCTAGCCTTTGCCTACAAGAAGATGCAACTGACCAGCTATCTGAGAGGGATGGTTTAACTTGGAATCCTGCACCAAGCAGAGAGTTGGACCTGATGGCCCTCTGGCCTCTTCCAGCTCTACTATGATGCTATGAAACCAGTCTGATTCTCCATATTCTGTCCTAACCATTACTTCATGCCCATGTTACAGGATACACATTAGGATAATCAAGTGCTGAGACACACCCATTTCTTTCAGAACCATCCATAGCTTCTCATGACCCACAGAGTCAAAGGCTTTGCTATAGTATCTAAAATACAGACACATCTATTTCTGAAATTCTTCTGCTCCAGTAGCCTAGTTATATTTGTGATACAATCTCAGATGTCTATTCCTTTTGGAATGCACCTTCAATGCCAGGCATTTTTCACTCCATTTTCAAGAAAATTCTTTGCTGCAACTTCCTGAGCATCACTTTGTTTGCATGGGAAATGGCCCTATAGTTGCTGCACTCTTTTCTTAGTCCCCATTTCTTGGAAATTGGAATGTATATTGAAGGTTTCCACTCTATGGACCATTGTTTGCTCTCCATATTTATTGACATATCCTTGTTAATAATGATAATAATTGTGAATATTGACTGTGTTTAAAGAATACAATAAACCATGGTTTAGCCCAGTGTGAACAAGATGTGGCAAGACTTTGTTCTCCTGCATTGCCAGGAGAAAAGGGTTATGTTTTTGATTAACTGTGATTTGTTATATTATTAGAACAAGAAAGTGTTGCTAAAATGAGTAAAGTTGATTTGAAATAGAATTAGTTGAATCTGTTTATTTCGATTTCTCTCCATTTCTTGTATTTCCAAAATTAAATTTCATTTGAACTGACTGCTAAGGGGTTTTTCTTTTTAAAGCTTACATAAAAAATCATGTGTATCTTTCTGGTTGCTGCAGTACAGCACAAACTTTTATAAAATTATCACAGATGGTAACCCTTTCCCATACAACAATTTAAAAAGCATCTCTTATCCTGGAAACCATATCTCCTCCCATGTCCTAAGTGACAGGAGCAGAGCAGCATTTGGATTGCAACATAAAAACAGGTACAAAAATCCCTTTGGAGTAACTGCTTTGGCTGAAAACATTTTATTATTTTAAATGTAAATGCTTCATCTTGCAGCAGTACTCTAGAGTGCCTCAGGAAAATTACAAACAAAGCAAAACACTTTCAAAATGAACTACTGCAGACAAAATTCTTTAAACTATCTTTTAGTTCTGGAAATGTCATTCTGGATGAACCTCCATGCTTCTGATGTGACAAGTTCAGGTCTAGAATATCTTCCTAACAATATGGAACTCTAAAAGCTGGGTAAATGCATTTGGTAGAGGAGAATTTTGCCAATATCCCTGTTGTAGCAACCTGATTCTATCCTCCAGGTAATATGCCAATCCTGTAGCCATTTATGTAAGTTACCGGCTGCCTTGCCTACTGAATTCCTATTCATGTTCCCATTCTGCTACTGTTTGTCTGTGTCCTTCATGCTTCCCAAGGGAAGTTAGGCTGTTCCCCTGGTTTGGCTATTTAGAGAACACGTGCCATTCTCTAATGGCACAAGGAGACTGTGTGATTACTAGGGTCAAATGTGCCTCAAGGGATTCTCTGGAGTTTGTAGAGATGTATGCTCCTATTTGCCATGGCTTGTTGTTGCTGACTGTTGCATATAAGAGTAAAATGTCATGCAGTAAAAATGTCGTAAAATCAGTCATACAACATCAATGCAACACAAACAAAAAAGGCAATGAACACACAGACCATGTTAACCAGTTAAAATGTCTGGACAAACAAAATGGTTCTGAGCCAGTGCCAAAAAGTCTGCCTTGGTCGCCCTGTAGGATGACCTGTGCAGGGAGAGAGACAGGGGGAGTGTGTCCCTGTTGGTTCTCCTGGACCTCTCAGCAGCTTTCAATACCATCGACCATGGTATCCTTCTGGATAGGCTTGCGGGATTGGGAGTTGGGGGCACTGCTCTGCGGTGGTTCCGCTCTAATCTCAATGGCTGATTCCAGAAGGTGGTGCTGGGGGACTATGGCTCTGCGCCATGGCAGTTATGCCATGGAGTTCCGCAGGGGTCCATTTTGTCCGCCTTGCTGTTCAACATCTACATGAAACCGCTGGGAGAGGTCATTAGGAGGTGTGGGCTGTGGAATCATCAGTATGCTGATGATACCCAGCTCTACCTCTCATTTTCAACCAATCCAGGTAAGGCAGTGGCTGTACTGAACTCGTGCCTGGCCGAGGTAATGGGTTGGATGAGGGCCAATAAACTGAAGCTCAATCCAGACAAGACAGAGGTCCTGTTGGTAGGTGGTTCGGGCTTCGGGGTGGGGCACCTGGACCTTGTCCTGAATGGGGTTGCACTCCCTCTTAGGGACAAGGTTTGCAGCTTGGGAGTACTCCTCGACCCTGAGCTGTCATTAGAAGGTCAGGTGACAGCGGTGGCAAGGAGTGCTTTCCTTCGACTTCGGTTGATCCATCAGCTGCGTCCCTACCTGGAGAACGATTGCCTGGCAACAGTGGCACATGCACTGGTAACTTCCCGATTAGACTTCTGTAACGCGCTCTACATGGGGCTACCCTTGAAGACGGTCCGGATACTTCAATTGGTGCAAAACAGAGCTGCCAGGTTGCTGACGGGGACTGGGCATTGTTTTCATATAACCCCAGTTCTCCGTCAGCTTCACTGGCTCCCCATTGAAGTCTGGCCCCATTCAAGGTGTTGGTTATCACCTATAAAGCCCTCAACGGCTTGGGACCTGGTTATCTAAAGGAACGCTTGTGTCCATATATGCCCTCCCGCCCCTTGAGATCGGCAGCAGAGGCCCTTCCCCGGGAACCCTCCACGAAGGATATTAGGAGGGTGAGTACCTGGAGGAGGGCCTTCTCTGTGGTGGCGCCCCACCTATGGAATGCGCTCCCCAGAGAGGTCCGCCTGGCGCCGTTGTTATTTGTTTTTCGGCGCCAGGCCAAGACCTTTTTATTTAAAAGTTATTTTAATTGTTAATTTATGAATTGTATTTATTGGGTTTTTATGTACATGCCGAGATGTTTCCGGTTTTTTAACTCTAATTATATAACTGTTTATTTATGTTTATTTATTAAGGTTGTAAGCCGCCCCAAGGCTTTTTGCGAATGGGGCGGCATAAAAATGGTTTAAATAAATAAATAAATAAAGAAGTGTTAAATGTGGGTTCCACTTACATTTCTATAGAACCATGGGGGACTTGCAGCTGGGGAACCAGCAGTACAAAGGGTGCCTTTTGCATTGTGACCTAATGTGCCCAGGCTATTTGGAGAACTTCACTTGCCCATCTTAGGTTGGGTCTGATTGAAATAGGAAGAGAAGCTTTTTCAGATACTTAGGCTTTTAAAGGTAAACATCAGCACCTTGATTGGGCTTAGAAGCAAAGAGGCTGACAGTGCAACACCTTCAGAATCGATGTAATGTGCTTTTGCCAGGTTTCTGGTGGCCACCTTCTCCAGCTGGCCTTCAAGGAAAGCCCCACATATAACTCATTAATCTAATCAGGACTGTGTCTGACCATGAACAAGCTCAAGCAAGTGAACGGTGCTCCAAGTCGCTGAGACTACCCGGGACATAGAAACATAGAAGCAGAGCGAGTCAGAAGGGGCCTCCTGGGCCATCTAGCCTGACCCCTGGCTCCACTCATGACATGCCCACCATGTGCCTGTGTAGCCTTGAGTAACAAAGCTGGATTAAAGTGTAGTACAAAGCTATGCACCTGCGTCCCTGTCTTTGCCTAATGAGATCTGTACAGGCTTCGATCAAAGTTTGCTGCACCGCTCACTTTCTGGTTGTTCAAGACAGACACAAGTCAGGATACTTGAACTAGTGCAAGACTATGGTTAGGCTGGGAAGGAGGATGCCGATCCTTTGACCACGCCCACCCCTTTGCAAGTTTGAAAACTGTCAAGTGCAGCTAACAAGCTGGGAAGAACAATTCTGCCATTTGGTGGGCATCTCTGTAGTTTAAAAAAACTCCCGTAATATGTTGCCAAGATTATTTTCAAAAGCATAAGTATTATGCATGTAAAACACTTTTCTACACTGTAATTTTGTCTGATTCCTAATACTCAGATGTTTTACTATTATGACATATCTGTGAAGTGGAAAAGGATTTGTAATACACAACTGAGCACAGCAAGACTCCAGTTTAAAATCAAGTCTCCACCAACAAGTGCTGCCAGAATTTGTAGCCAAGCAACAGTTTTAATATGGACTTAAATCTCATTTATACCATGCTGCTGTCCATTTATATGCTAATATTTATGATATAATAATTTCTTTATGGCTTTTGTAACTATCCCCTATAAGAGATCTCCTCTTTTTAAAATAAAAACAGGACATAGCAAAGGGAATAGGAATGCAATACAAATGAAGTAAAATGCTGTCAACTGGAGCAGTCTATCAGTGTATAATTAAAATCAAATGCAAATTAGCATCAAAAGTTGGACATTAATGCTTCACTGCAGAAACCATTAGTACTGTTATGGGAAAACCTGTTGACTTCATTCTTATGAGATCACTGAGGATGATAAAGAAAGCAGCAGATTTAATAGCCTTTCCTGTTTTTAATTAATTTGGGCTTCATCCAGCCAAAGTTAATAGCCTTTATGTCCTCCTGATTTCAGTGAGATTTAAGTGCTTTCAACCCTTTTAAGGCTATAGTCCTATACAACCTTATACCCAAGGGGACTTCCTTCTGAGTAGACATGTGCAGGGTTGCACGGGAATCCTGCTTTTAATTTGAGGCAACTGAAAAGTTCCAAGTGAAATATTCCATTAAAAGAAAGCCTCCTTTAAACGTCTGCTAAAAACTCCTCTTCAACCAAGACACCCACATTGCACATTATGGAAACCAGAAAAAACAAGAGTCTAATTGCATGGAGAGCTTTGGCAGACAGCAGGGACTCTGCTGCAGATGGTTACTCTCTGCGTGTGGAGGATGATGTGAAGATGGGGAAGGGACAAGTGTGTTTAGCTCAGCTCATCCTGTACGCACACAGACTCAATACATTTCAAGTGCTATGGAAGGGTTCAGTGGGACCCTTATACATATAGACTAACATGTGGAAGTAACCATCTGAGCAGGCCTTCTGCCTCTCCACCTTTCTTGATCCTACTGCTTGAATTGACCTGATACCACAGGAGTTCTTGGATGGGCAGCTGCCAGAGTAATTTTAGCAGCCTTTAATGAAACTACCAAACAGCTGGTCAGCTAGAGGGATAGGGGAGACCTTCCTCTTTGAATATCCCTGAGCAATATCTGTTAAATTTGTTAGAAGTGTCTGAATAAGCAGGCTGATCTTAGAAAGTGAAGAGCTTTGCAAACCTTACTGATCATGAGTGATCATGCCCAGAATTATTAAAAAGCAGACCAAACCAAGCAAGGTTTCCAGCAGATGAAATCAGAATTACTACGGAAGCAACTTAACAAATATGCCGCACCTTTATATACAGAACAACCCTGGGCTTAAAAGAAAACCCTTTTCCTTTCAAGGAACTACATAATTCTGCTTCTGCTCTCAATCTTACCGTCACAACAATAACCTCATGAGCTAGGTTGGGCTGAGAATCTGTGACTGACCCAAAGTCACTCAGTCAGCTTCATGGCTGCATGGGGACTAGAAAACAGATCTCCTGAGTTCCCATCCTAGGGCTCCTATCAATTTGCTGAGGAGCTTTTGAGTCCTTAACACAAACAGATGACAGCTCCTACCTTTTCAACAGATTGCCAACAGTCTGCATATGAAGCATACAGGTTAACATGAACAAACAACATTGTGATGTCACTTACAAAAAAAAAATCCAAATAATTCTTGTTGCTCATTTTTTTACACAATCTATTTTCTGCAATCAGTAGTGAACATATGCTTAAGATGGATTAAAATATAGTAAGATGTTTGTTGGCATTCAAATAGCATGAATGTTATTTTTTGCTGAAGATAGACAAAAGCATGATTTCAGGAAACCTTGGGATTTAGTTGTGCTTCGCAAAAGAACTATGTAAAAAAGAGAGAATAGTTATTGGCTATTATTTCTCAGGTGAAATAAGGGTAACCTTTTAGTCTGCAATAAGCAGTTGTTCAAATATTCAAATATTTCACAGAATCTAGTCCCCCTTGTGGTGAACTGTTCGACTACAAGTGGCAGCTTCTCCGTGAAGTACCGTCAAGGTCTGGACTGCTTCTACTCACACAGGCAGGCCTGATCCTCCTGGAGAGAAAGGAGCGTAAAGGGGTTCCTAACAGCAGCCTAGTGTGCGCATAACTTGAATAGCCACAAGAGCAGGACTGTGCTCATGGGATACTATCCAAAGTTAGTCTTACTTAGAGAAGACACACTAAAATGAATGATACTTAAGTCAGTCATTGTTTACTTAAGTCCCATTCACTTCAGTGGGCCTACTCTACATAAGACTAACAACGGCTGCTACCCTTGGAGTTATACTCCTGGGCTAGCTCTGCCCCGGCCACATCCGTTGAGCATGGAATACATGCTGAAGTTTAAATAGGAAAGGCAACTCATCAGCAGCTGCTTGCACTTTGGGGTGCCACACAAATTCATCCTCCTACATGATTGGTTGCCCAAATTTCAGGGAGTCCTGATGCTAAGCATCTGCTTCTGAATAGTTTTTTTAAGATCATTTTTTAATTGTGAAACAAAATAAAAGCAAAACAATGCAAAAAGCAAAAACTTCTGCTCTGTGTATACTGGATGACACAAAGTCTTATAAAGAAGAGCTTGTCTAAATCAGCTAACTGTTGAAGGAACAGTGCAGTTAAAGCTTCTCTTATTCTTAAGTTTTGGCAATGTCCATGGCAGCTACTTTTGGAGAAAGAATATGAATAAACTTTGTTGTGAAAAGCTCTTCAATATTTACTAATGTACACATTCTTCTTAATGACCTACCTGCTTCTGGAAACTCAATGCAAAGTCAATGTAAATGGATTTTGACAGCCAAACGACTGACAATACTGGAAGGACAAAGACCACCTACAATAACACAATGGAAGAAGACTTAATAATGTTTCAACTTTTGAACAGGTGGTCTTTAGGTGTAGATAGATAAATACATCAATATCTTGTCTGTCTTGGTTGGAGCCTGTGCATTGCTATGCACCATATACTGATATATTGTGTTTTATAGAAAATTTTGGGTGTATGGACACCAGTTGTTGGGATACATGGGCAGGAAAGCGCTACTGCACTCATAGTCCTCTTTGTGGGGGCCACTGGTTGTCTATCATGCAAACACAATGTTGGACAAGAAGCATCCTTGGAATGAACCAGCATGGATCCCCATATGTTTATATGTCTCTAACTTTTTCTATTTTGTGATTAAACTGCTTCTCTCTGCATTGCACCACAAACACGAAGCAGCACACCCAAAACCTTCCCCTTTCTGCATTCCGGCAGGTCAGCCACTATCTTGTCTTTCATGGAAGGGAGATAAAGTTTTAGTTAGGATATATTTGCTACAGATGAAAGACACACAGGAAGACTGAAGAGCTTACTGCAATCATTATGGAAATTACCCTTCATTATGGAAGGATGCTTGAAGCTTTCATGTGTGACATTTCATCTTATATTTAATAGGTATGAAAGTAAAGGTTTAATCTGGTCTTTCAGGTAGACCTGTTCAGGGCACAACAGTGCCGGATATCTAAATTTCTTAATAGCCATTTGAAGCTTTACAACCAAATTTCTCTTTCAGTTTTTGTTACTCCTGGGAGGACAGAGATCTTTGAATAGTTCAATACCCAATAGGGCCCTTGAAAGCAGTTACACACATATGGATGGATGATCACTAAGAGTTCTTCTGTGAAGAACATTTTAAGATGCTGTCCAATAGCAGACAAGTCCAGAACCAGCCTGCCTCCATAGCAGCCTACCTGAGCCATAACATTAGCATCCAAGGCCTTCCTCTCTGGATGCTAAACTCTTTCTAAATAACAGATTAGTGAAACCTAGGTTAGAGCCTTTTCAGTGGTGGCTACACAACTGGGGAATGTTTCTCCAGGAAATTCTACCAAGCTCCTCCTGCTTTCTGCTTTTATTGAAGACATTTTCATTTAACAAAGCATTTATCAATAAATTTCTGTGTGTATTTCTATACATTACTATGCATAAGAGAGCACTCTGTATTATTTTCATCTGGCCTTCTCCAACCTGTTGGCCACTACTGATGCTGGTAGATACTTTCAGCATTTCGAATTTCAGTCACCATAGCCAACAATCAGGAATGCTAGAAATCGGAAAACACAAGGCTGTGGAATGCTGTTGAAAAGCAATTCTATTGTCTCGCATGTGTGCATACTGATGGGAGAGAAATTAATTCAATTTGTATTTTAATGTATTAGGAAACTCTTCTGAAAAACAGCTCATGAATTTTCACCTAATTTTAAAAAATTAGCAAAGTTTGGGACAAATTGAACTTAACACTCCAAGTTCATCATGAACCAAACTTAAGAAAAAAAGAAGAATTTGTTAATTTTTGTAACAAAATTGACAAATTCATTCCTAGTTTCAGTATCAACTGTTTTGGAAAAATATGGCTAAAGGTGGAGTACAAATTACTTAAGCTTTGCTATGTCCATGTTCACAGTGTCCCTATTGATTGGTTGTGAATCCATCTCCTCTATATTGCACACCAGTAAGCCCAGAACAACTACCTTAAAGAGGAAATCAAGCTAAGGGAAAATTGCTCATTGCTCAGAGCAACTTGGGGCAAAACAACACTTCCAGTTATCCATATTTTTGGAAATAGCTCCACTTGCTCCAGCTGCAGTCTCCAACTGAAATGTAGCCTCTGATATAAAGATTACCTGAGGCCTGAAATACAACAATCCACACAAGGAGAAAGTACTGGATCAGTGAAAACAACTCATTGTGAACATTTTCCTCTTTTCCCCTTCTGTTTGGCCTCTGAGCCACTCGAAGCATTCTTCACATGGATCTCTCTGTCCAATACAGGTCCTTTTGTTGGGCAAGGGAGAGCTTTGTTAAGAAGTTGCCACAGAAAGTACCGATATCCCTCTCAGAGAGCTTTAATAAGAATGTAGGAATTACATACCTTCCTTATTGATAGCCACCAGCTGACAAGTGGCTTGGACTGAACTTGGCTCCTGGGACATTTCTATGCATGGGCCCATGGAGCATGGAGATACCAAAGTGGAAGCTATGCTTACTGAGATATCTCTGTGTGAGATTACTTTGTGCTTTTGGTTTACTGGCCCTTGACACATATAGCATGGCAGATCTAGTGAAAATTTTAAGATCGGGCTAAATTTCTGCTCGTGTGGATTTAATGTCTTGAAATGCAAAGCTGTCAGAACCATGCTAGAAGGCTCATTGATCTAATTTGGTATCAAATACCTTTAAATATTTGAATCATGTTCCAGAAGATGATGAACTAGAAAGAAGTCTTCTTGGATGTGATTTTCTCGCTTCAGACACAAGTGTCAGAGATACATAGCATAAAAGAGGAGAAGCTTTGCTATTAGGTAACCAAGATTCTTCAAATCTTCCAGTGTTATTATACTTCAAGGCTGTTAATCCTAGCAAATAACTTTTGCCTTCTGTGAGGTTTCTTTGGCACCTTCCCCCTATTAATAAAGAAAGGGGTTCCCCCCCCACCCCCCAGTTTCAGAAATTACAGATGGTAGCCATACAAGTTCTGACTGAACAAAACAATTCTAACTCCCAAGCAAAAAATCAATTTGAGAAAAGCAATTTATATTTTTCTCAGAGAGATTGTAGTTTTTGATTGCAATATTAAAAAATAAAATTGCTTTCCTGCTGGCTGTGGCTTTCCAATGTATTTTATCTATTTTGATATAAAAAACTGACTAAATTTTATTTTTAAATAAAGCAGTGTGATGAAAACTTCTTTCACCAACACAGTATTGTGGAAGATAATGTCTCAATAAAAAAGAAAGTTGCTGCTGTCATGTTTGCCTAAGTCATGCAAAAAAAAAAAAAAAAAAAAATTCCCTACCTAGGCAGTACATCAACCTTTCTAGTGACAGAAATACTCAAAGTTCAAGTCCCCATGCTGTCTTCGTTTTGCCACTCTTTGAATATCATGCACCTACAAATGAAGCAGGCTCCTAATAACTTAAATTAATTAGCACAGTTCTTAATAGTTGGAACCTATAGACTAAAGCTGGCTTGTTTCAAACTATAGGTAACTTTATCCATAGGTTGCCAGTTCAGATACAAAGCAAGGAGTAAAGATTATCCAACTCTTCCTTGTAGGAAAGGGGATCGGGGAGCATTCAAGTCTGAGGCTTGCTCAAGTTCATCCTCATTTAAAGCAGGCCAATATTCAATACCTTCAATTGCAATGAAGAATGTATTAACATTCTTGGAATGCCATATCAAATTGTCATTCTTTATCTAAGAAAGTGAGTAGAAGTGGGAAAAGATATACCCCTGAAGTAGCTGGCACTTATGGAAGCGTCTTTGCACACAGGCGACAGCTGATCATAAACCATGCTGTTATCATAAACCATGACAGTAGACAGGCAAAACTAACAGATCCAAAAATATGCTTGCCATATTAACCAACTGGCAGTCCCTTGGATGCCTGTGTGTGTAGGGCACATAACTGACATGTATAACTTCTGGCAGAACGGCACTTACAGGAATGTATGTGAGGATTTAAATTGTATCCATCCAGGGCACATTGTCTACACACAGTAGAAATGGATGAGAAATTAGCTGAGTTCTCATTTTCATGAAAAGTGAACCAAACTTGTACTTCCCACATGAACAGGAATATAGTGCAATATTGGCACTTTCTAGAATTTTGCAATGCAGTCTACATTTTTTTGAAATGTGCACACAAATTCATATAATGGGGACAATCCATATGCTATGGACACTGCATATATTTGAGGAAAGTATTGTATTTGATAAAAAAAATCTTACAAAAATATGTACAGAGAAATGTGAATACAAAAATTCTAATTTTGGAGCAAGTGTGTAAAATGTGTACTTTTAGATAACCTCACACAAAAATATATACGAATTTCATGTAGAGTTTAAAAAATTGCAAACAGATGATGAAATAGGCTGGAACAAACTCAGTTTAGGAAAATTGAGAAACTGCATGGAATTTGATAGTTTCATCTAACACAGTGTAGGTATAAGTTGGTCTGGTGGACTGAGTACTGTTTTTAATAATTACTCTTGTAACAGTTATGTTTTTATTTCAATTTAATATACTATTTTATTGTTTTAAATTGGCGCTTCAAGCTGCTTTGAGTGTCATTCTTTGGTACTCAAGAAAGCTGGGGTACAAATAAAGAGGAATGACAGATTTTCTAGTGTCCATCTACATCTTATTCATTCTTTGGAGTGGATGGGAAACTGCTGCAAACAAGAGGTTTGTTTGCTTGTTTGTTTGGAGTGTTCACAGAACACTTTAGGGCACAATCCCATTTATGTTTAAACAGGAAAAAAAATCCTACAACTCCTGGCATTCTCCATGACTGGGTGGGAATGCTGTGAATTGTAGGACTTGATTTTTGTCTAAACATGCATAAAACTGCACCCTTATTGCAATATAAACAATATCTCTGTATTCTTTTCCAAGGATGCTTCTAGCCTCCAAAACTGCAGTAGTACATTTGAGAACTGAAAAATGCTAAAGCTTGGAACCACGGAAGCAAGTCCAGATTCTCTGGATCTCAACTTCTATAATTACTTTATAATTAGAGTTATATTTTTCAGGGACTGATTCAGCCTATAGTACTTTATTCTGGAAACATTCCTTGCCTATGATAGTTCTACTGGTAAGTATCTAATGAGTTGAAGAAACAAATATCTAAAGGAGCCTAACATCATAAATGACTTTCTTACAAGAGCTAATTTACATTTGGTATGAATGCAAATAATGTATGAAGTATCTGCTATAGTTAGATTCAACTGCTATGTCACATAGGCTCTATTGAGAAAATTACCCCTTTAATAACCTCTATTTCCACCTTTGCTAATCTGTTCATCAGACGTCTTACTGTTTGAATCAGACAACAGTACACTGTAAGCCAGAAAGAGAAAATGTAGAAAACACTCTGGGACAGAGTCGTGTTTCCCATAATGATTTTCTAGCTTAAAAATAGATTAAAGTATTTGAAACACATAGGCTGTGTCTGGTTGTTTGTCTACAGCTTAAAGAGGAGTGAATCTGTCAATCTCAATTTCACTTATTTTTGAGCTGCTAAGAGTATTCTACATTTCCACATTAGACTGTGTTTTTTTTAGACTGCATGAAAATTCCAACATAATTTGGTGCATACTTTCCAAAATATATGCATTTTGTGCACACTTTTAAAAATATATACATTATTTACAACTTATTTTTCCATTGAATAGCAACTTTTTGGTACATAGTTTTCTAAATATGTGCTTTATTGGCAAACTGCACATCAACCTGCTTTTTCTGCTATGGCTAAGATTTCTTTAAATGTTCTTGGAAAAATTTAATAAAATATGTTTGCAACAATATGTATATTTCAATAGATAATGCAAATTATTGAAAGAGGAGAAAATTTCATTGATGCATCTCTTTATGAACATTTTACAGCTGTTACCTTTCACTTGGGACAAAGGCAATCTTTACCTACTGTAGTTAATCAGGAGTACCTCTTAAAAATATACCAGCCCATTGCAATGTAAAGCAAATAAAGGTGAAGAATGCAGCCTCAGGCTGCAGCCCTGGACTCTCCCAGCAGGGCTGCTGGCTTTACCACCTAACCATCCCTCTCTCCCAGCTGGCTTAGCCTCTGCACTAGTCCCCTTGTCAACTTGTCAGCTGTTTCCTCCTGGCTGATGTTGGCAATGAGTGGGCGGAGGTACTGCTGAAAGTAGCTCCGTCAGTCCTGTGACAAGGCCTGCCTACAAGATTGCCTGCTGCGGACTCAATGGGCAACTGCTTACACCTGGCCTGAGCTGCAACAGGACTATTTCTGCCACCCCTATCCAAAATTCAGATATGGTAGGAGTAAGAACATTACAAACACAAATTTAGAAGCATACAGATAATTAGAGTGGAAAGAAACCTCAAACATGTGTATATACAAGCAACCATGGTATCTACCTTATTCCCATAGACAGTTTCTAAGATCCAACTTTACTTCCTGGTGTACTGAAGTCACCAGCCCAGTGCATACTGGGTCCTTTCTGCAGCATGAAAGTCATAAACCTGGAGAAGGAAAAAGAACCCATGTGAAAGAAAGATAATGGTCCCAGAAAGCATGCTGGAGCACATGTCTGAAATGAGCAGGCATTCAAAAGAAAAGCAGCTTTCTTTGTCTGGCTAACTTGTAATTTACTCAGAGAACATAGAATATCAATGCAAGACATATGGTGTTCTTTCTGCCTACTGTTATGGGCCACAAACACAGCAGTGTGTGTCAGCTCTGTAGCCTTGCTTCTAACAGTTACACATGCACAAAGTTTTTATGCATTGAACATTCACCTAAAATTTTTACTCAGTGCTTAAAGCATCCTGAGGTGCCTCAAGCAGTTGGGTTGCTAAGACCACTGTAAAATTGTTGTACTACCCTCTCTATTATTGAAGAGAGCAAAACAGCAATTGGTACATTTGGCTAAAAGTGACAAAATGTCACAGCCACTTATGTGTGAAAAGCACACTCTTTACCAAGAACATTGTACACAGCAGCAAATGCACTTAGCTCACTGAACCGTTGAGTAAGCTCATCAGTCCATTGCATAACTACATAAAATGAAAGGACTTTTCCTCGAATAAGAGCTGCTCATGTTCTCAAACAGATTTGTCCTTTAGTCCACAACTATTCCAATCTTCTTGTGCCCCTTTCTAAATCAAGAAAGTATACAGTACATGCCATTTCCCCCCAGTGTGGGGCTCTCCAGATGTGTTGGGCTGCATGCAACTTCCATCATTCCCACCCAGTGATGGTCAATGGCCATGCTGGCCAGGAATCACCACAGCGGAGACAGTCCGACACGTCTGGAAGGCACAAAGTGGGAAAAGGCTGGTGGACAGTTTTATGTTACTTCTAACAGAGTGAAGGTATGGCATCCTACTTAATGGTTCTTACATGGCCTAATACCACTGGATTGCCTGCTTGCAGCCTTTGTGCGGTTGAACACAACAATATGGATTGCATGGCTTGAGCTGCAAGAACCACATGGTCTGAAAATGGAACAGAGCCGAGGGCAGACATCAGACTTGCAGAATCTGCTTTCTTCTGGTGTGTTTTTCTTTTCTTTTTTCTTTTAACCAGAACCTTATGAACCTTATAATCCTGGTACAAATCACATCTACACAGAAGTAAAAAGTTCTCAGGTCAGTAATTTGTTTTGGATAGCAGAACGCAATCCTTTCAAACAAAAAACCACTCCTGGTTACTACAAGTTTTCCACATGAGCAGTATAATTTAGGGTGGGAGTCACTTTATTGCTGATATCATTAATCAAATGAAATTTTTGCAAATTACCCAATGAGCTACCAATAGATCCAGAATTAGCTTTTTGTCCCCT